>NC_133202.1:10481725-10484225 GCF_958299795.1 Porites lutea | reverse complement strand
ACAATTTTGCCCTAAGTGATAGGTAAGCGTTAATATCGAGTTAGGGGAGGGGTCAGGAGGGATTTGATACCAACAATGATCGTGATACTTACAGGATTGTAGGTGGCATCTATTCCAGCCAGAAATATGATCTGCGCAAGTCCAATAGCAACAACAAGGTTCTTGTGGATCGAGGTACGTTCAGAGGCCAGTGTCCTGGGGATAAAAATGCCTTTGTATATGGGGTCTTAAACATGACTGCTTATGTTTCCAAAGCAAGTAAAGAGAGGCAAGAGTAGGTTTTGAAACTGTTTTAGTAACACAATAATGATACTCCTAAAAGAAGAGTACCGTATTTCCTCGAATAATAGCCGGGGGCGATTATTCAAGGGAGGGCGAATATTTGAGGAATGCAGTTATTTCAAATATTGCTCACTGGAAGTAGTGCCTTAAATATTTTGTTTTATTTTCCCATTAAAACCAAAAAACGATCTCATATGTGAATGTCAAGAACCTTGGCGTCAGAGATTGAATTGTCACTGATCAGTTTTGATGGATCGGACTCTACTTTGACTTGGCAGGGAGTGGATAAACGAAAGACAAAAAAGGCAAAAGTGGTGGTGGCGGGGGGGGGGGGGGGGCTATTATTCGAAGGAAGTGATTATTTTAAATATTTCCGTCTAAAGAAGGCGATTATTCGAGGAAGGCGATTAATCGAGGGACTGCTATTATTCGAAGCAATACGGTAGTTCAGCGACTCCACTACTTCAAATCTGGATCAAATTAGGTTTCCGGTAAACTGCCCACCTACCCCTCCCCTAAGCCATCATTTTGCCCAAAGTAAGAAGTAAGTGTTAATGTTAACTTAGGGAAGGGGTAGGTGGGCAGTTTCCCAGGAACCTAAATTAATCCTGAAATTTTAGTTGCGAGGTTCGTGGTTATACCGGAGTCTGGTGCACTGGGCGCTATTGGAGTATTCTGCCCCCAAACCCCCTCCCCCCCTGCTCTGGTGGTATCCCGTCAGGTAGTATGCCTAGAGTTAGTGTGTTAAAAAGTGTTCAAGAGAATAATAGCCTAGTTAGAGATGGAAACGAGGCTGGAGTTCAGCTTGTTTTGACGCAACCCTTCCTGCTTTCTTATGCAAATGAAGTTGTTTTTATGCCAACTCGTATAGTTCAAGCAAAATTTCCATAAGAAAACAATGGAGGTTTAAATCAAAACAAAGTCAATCCCAGTCTCACATTCACTCGAAGACTGTGGCTTTAAGCCCACAACTGAAAAATGGTCTATTATCTTTTTATCTATTATTAAAACGAAATTTGCCGCCGTTTTACTCGCATCCAAGTCTGAAAGAGCTTACTCCAGTGACAAGAAGGTGGCCAATGTAAGAGCAAGTCCAAACAGCGATATTCCACACCCAACATATGTTATAACCGTCAAAGCCTTATAATGTTCCTTTGAAATCTGGAAATTAAAAAGAAAAATATTGGAAGCTCACCTATGCAAAGAAAACAAAGCAAAAAAAGCCAACTAAATTAGCATAGTACGAGAAGTTACTTTTCCCGCGTCCATCTATAAACACACGCGTCTGCGATATTTTCGGTCATCGTCGTTTTTTGCAGAAGTAAAACAAAAAAATATTTTTCAAGCTTACTTCAAATGTTTTGACTTGCATCAAAATGGCGAAGTTTGTCAAGTGATTGCAGGCGCACTCCACGGTCTTTTTTTTATCTTTGACCACGGAACATCCTCTGTCTGACCACGTGCCAACGTTTCTATGATTAACAAAAACATAAATGTTAATAGGAAAATTGCATGATGACGTCATTTTACTACAACTACCAGAATCCTTCAGTTTGTTGTTTTCTTGTGCAAATTAGGGCTATCGTTTTTTAAACTTGGCGGATTGACTAATTTAAATAAGAAAGCAAAAACGAAAGGAATTCTGGTAGTTGTTTTCTCATGTCGTTATCGTGAAAATGGCTTATAAAAAATCAACATCGTCTTGCTTTGTGCTTTTTACGTAATCGTGTCCCTCAGTCAACTAGCAACAAATGAAACGCGAGACGGGATGGGGAGAACTCGCACCCGAGACCCATAGGAAATCTTGACCGAATAGCCTAGATCTGATCAAACAGAGTTTGTAATGGAATACAGTAATATCCGTTTAACTGATCACGCACTTTACCCTTTGGCGAAACGAATGGCTACATTTAGTTAAAATTGCTAAGAACCATGTTTGCTTAAGGCACAAAAGAGTGAAGACATACTTTGTAAAGTCCACAAAGGAGCAAGAAGGCTTTGTAGTATTTTGGGGCTGCAAACAACAATAAGGTATATTAGCAGATCCAGGAATAATAAAATGCAAGCTGTTGCTAACTACATTAATTGAGCAAAACTAAAGTTTTTCACGTCATCTCAAAAGCTTTCGTCTTGAGAGGGAGGGGAGGAGGAAAATCTCGATTGAGGCAATGTAAAAACTTCTCAACCAAAAAAATTCAAAAGGCGTAAAGCACTCATT
>NC_133202.1:10354225-10476725 GCF_958299795.1 Porites lutea | reverse complement strand
TGAAGCAAAAAAAATTGTTTAAAAGAAAGAAAAGAGAGGTATTATGTCGGCTTTGATAGTATACTCGACGCTTCACCCATTACAATAGTCATTTAGCGGTTTATGTGTTACTGTCAGAAGAGGCGTTAATTCTATTACAAAATTACCGTCTTACTTGAAAGAGTAGCACTGACTACTGAGGTAAAGCCACTCGCTACGATGGAAGAAGATGGAGTTTGAGAGTCATAACTTGGAAATTAATATCAGTAAGCGTATTATTATATTATTCATAGGTTAGTATGTATTAATCTTAAGAATAAACATATTAGTTGCGATATCAAACTATCTATCTAACGATATAGATTCTTAAGTAGAAACTTGTGCCATTTCAAGGTATACGGTTTTTTTCTTAGAAGAGGTGTTTTTAAATTTTTCAACAGAATTACCACAGAATCCGTTCTGTCTCACTTTAAATAGTGGCAACAGAGGATAAACCAATCGTTACGATGAAAGAAGATCGAATTTGAGAATCATAACCTGAAAATTAACATCAGTTAGAATGTTATATATTATTCGAAAGTTAATACGTTATTTCTATAGCTCAGCAAGTTAAAAGACTGAGTTCAGAGTTAAAATCTCGATTCCCAACGAAAGTAACCTTAATAACAAACAATTTTCCCTGAAAGGTAACTGAAACTTTTTATTACATTGAACTCGTGCTCAATTCCAGGTTATGAAGGTGAAGGGGAATGGGGAGGGGGTAGGAGAAAGGGAAGGGGGAGAGTTGTCTTGAATTTACCACTTTCACCATGCCCATAATACACCTTGTTTACCTGCCAAACTTGTTAAAGTAATGTTTTTAATTACGCTTGGGACGACTTTTGCTGCTAGCTAGCAGAGGACTTTTAAGCAAGAGAAGAAATGGAGGAAAGGGAGAGACCTCTGCCGGCCTCGGATTCGGCGTTTTCTATCACGCATGCGCTAGCGTTTCCTTAACAACCACTGACGTTTAAGTCACGTGCGACACAACTTACAAAACAGGATTGCGCGATAACAACTGTGGGCACAGAAATTTCCAGCGTACAGTCTTAACAGGGCACGCGCATTTCACATTAAACGAAGCCAGTTTTAAAACAGTAAGTTTCGGCCACAGATGAAGCCGGCGGCTACGGGAAAGAACGCGTCGGAGGCCGGCGCAATCGTCCCTTTTGCAAACGGTCGCTGCCATTTTTAAGACACTTGGAAAATTTTTTGAGTTGTTATTGAGAGTGATTATGTTAAAAAAAAAAAATTGCAACGCAGGGTCGAAGCCAGACCTTTCGTATCCTTATCTCTCTCCCTCATAACTACACTACCGCACCGAACGGCAAGAATTCCGAAAAATTTGAGTACATAAACCAACAAACTGTTTTCCCGAACTGATACATCAATAACACGTGACACAAGCCCTTTCCATAACTTTTAACGAAAATTCAACTTGGGCTTCAAGGCAGCTGTTCTCCCATATTTAACCCACTGTCATCTTATATGGCATTTTTGCCGTGCTAGTGATTCTAGACGACTAGAGCGCATCCAGGAAAGAGCACTTAGGGCTATATATTGTGATAAACATTCGTCCTATGGTCAATTACTATCTATGGCCGGGATATCTACTCTACACAACCGGCGACTACAGGACATAGCTATTCTCATGTATAAAGTTAAAAACAACATGTGCCTAACATACATTAGCACTCTCTTTGAACAGCCTGCAATTAAGTATAAACTACGCAATCATGACTTCACTATACCCAGATTCAACACAGTCTCCTTTGGAAAGCACTCGCTCAGGTATATGGGCCCAAAGGATGGAGTTCTGTTCCTAGTAACGTGAAAAAAGCTTCCACGTTGTCCTCCTTCAAATATAACATCAGAAAAGTGGATCTTAGCATGCTATTAGATGACAATAACTGCTCTGGCTGCTCTCTTTGCACTTCTTAATCTTTTACTTCTTATTTTTTATAAGATTATGGATACATTTGTACATATTGTATATAGTTCTCACGAATTTTTCACTTGCTTATACTGTACATAGTTTTTCTTAATTTTAATTAATTTATTAATTGATTTATTCCCTTTTAATTTATTTTAGTGTCCCCACTTAGTGGTTATACACCGCTATTACAGTTTTGACACTTTAATAAAGGTATCATCATCATCATCATCATCGTTCTTTTTAAGACTATTCAAAAACGTATTATTTTCCTTTCTGTAACTTAATCCAGGAATTATATTACATCTATCATGAAAGCTTGGTTACCAATGATGGCATCGACCGTTAAAAATGGCAACGACCGTTTACGAAAGGGAAATAGGCGAGGCCGGCAGAGGTCCTTCTTTTTCCTATCATTTTTCATCTTGCCGTGAGAGACCTCTACTAGCAGGGAAGGGATGACTGTAATACCCAGAAATTGAACACTATAGTCATTAGTGATGGAAAATTTTGGGGGGTAAACAAGGTGTATCATGGGCAAAGTGAAAATGGCGAACCGGTGGTACGTAGATTTCACTAAGAGCTCATACATAATTCATCATACGGGCGCTACATTGCTATGAGCTTCAACGGCAGACCTTTTTAGCTTGTCGGTTTTGTTTTCCCAATGTAGCTCATGTGATAATACTCTTGAGAACTATTTCTTTCAAATTATTTGGTCTAATTCACGTGCGTATCTACGCATAATTTAGGAGAAACGGGCAAATTTCTATGAGATTTTCCTTGGAAAACAAAACTTACAGGCTAAAGAGGTCTGTTCATACTTATGTTAATAGTAATTCATGCAAATAAGGGCGGCAAGTGCCTCGCAGTTACCAGTTCCGCAAGCGAAAAAAAACGCTACGAAAAGGCGCGGGGGGAGGGGAGGACAGGTGACAATGATTTCTCTCTTGTTCCCAGCTGAGGCCGACAAGTCGACCTTAACTCATTTAGGTGTCGCGCAAATGGCAAACAGTAAATTAAAGCTAGTTTCACATATCCTTATCCAAAATATACTCAGCTTTTACGCAGACTAGTTTGGCTGGGCTCTTGAAACGACGCCTTGAGGTAAATTGGCAATCAGGTACAAATTTGAATGACAGCGGCTGTCAAAATGCTATTAAAATGCCTTTCCGGTGAAATAACTGAAATAATATATACCGTAAGAATTAATGTCGGAAAAAAAAAAAAATTTTCATAATGAAGTGAAGCAAATAAAGTGAATTGCAGAAATGGAAAAAATCAAACCTCCTAATCTGTAAGGAGTATGTTCGATAGCAGTATAAACGCGCTTTGTTTAGGTGCATGGTACAATTGCATTATGCTAAAAGGGAGACTCACTCATTGGCCATAAGGGCGCATTACCTTGCCTCTGAGGCAAATTTATTTGCATCTTCCGATAAACATCACCATTCTATTTTTCTGTCAAGAGAACAGCTCGACTCCACCACATTCGACTCAACTTCTTTGTTTTAAACAACCGCATTAAGAATTTTTTATACTAGTTTACAAGAGTCTATTTTTTAATGAGTATCCAACTTATATGAGGAATATGTTTTCTGTTCGCCATACAACCTATAACTTGTGCGTTACCCATATGTTGACTCTAAGTAAGCCTAGAACATTACAACCTATGGACTACACTCTTTTTCATATTTTTCCGCTCAGCAACAAAACGATCTTCCCGACTAATTAAGGAACAGTGCTTTTAATGAGTTTAAGCGACGTGAGCAAAGTCTCGATACGTTTAATTAGTTTCACTAATGTTTGTCTTATTTTGTGGGTATTGTTTTTCAGTTTTTAGATATCTTAATTTGTTTCTCAAAGATATTAGCTATATAGTGTAGCTACTCTAAAATTCGAGTTAAAATAAAGGTTATGTATATATGTATGTATGTATGGGCTTTTATGGTGTTGTTGGCGCTTTTTGCGTTTATAATATTTAAAATCGGGCAAGCGAGACTAAGCGATAAAGCTCAAAACAGTTTATGGTGAACAAACAAATACACTTGTTCCATGTTGTGCGTGCACGCATACATGAAATAGGCTCTTACGTCAGTTGGCACGCGTAGCAAGGATAAGTGTATTAATCTGAGTTTATCCGTCATATCGAAGTTAAAAATGCTCGCCTTTTTGAAGCGAAAAAAAGAAGCGCGGTTATATTAGCATCCACCGACATTTAATCGGTTTATATAAGGCACTTAGCTTAAGGATAGATTAGTTGAACATCAGGTCTGTATTTGACTATCTGTTAAGTGGTATAAAATGCTAAAATCCTACTGCTAATATATATCTCTTAAAGATCCTATCTCACGCTATTTTCTTTATTCGAAAATAGCTAAAACTTTTCTTCGTTTCAACTGAATTCCAAAAATAATGGTCTAGATTTGTAATTTAACACTACATTTACGCATTGAAACTGTTTCCTGTTGTCTGTTGTAAGAGATGGCAATTAAGGATGGACATGGATTGAGAATAGAAAAAATTGGGCCAACGTTTTCAAGTTTTAATGCGATGCCTGCAAAAATCACTAAAAAATCATTGAGGATAGTGCTCCCTGGTGAAATTTGTTTAACATCTTCTTCGTAGCTCTACAAGAGCATTTTATGTATGGGTAAAGGAAAGAAGTAATAGAGTACTAAAGTGATGACGTCATAAAAATGAAATTTCTGAAATTATGGGATTTGTCAGGGTATTCTGAAAGAACAATGTCCAAGAAGCCTACTTGTCAAAAATGAGCATTGGGTCGACCCCCAAAAAAATTTACAAGGGTTTGTATGGAGTTTTCTAAGCATAACTGGGCTACGATCTCAGAGACAATGCTCATTTTTGGCAAATAGGCCTCTTGGACATTGCTCTTTCTGAACATCCTGACAAATCCCATAACAAATCCCATTATGACGTCACACTTTAGTACTCTATAAGAGATCATTATACGTTTTTGGGAAACTTTCCACCTACCCCTCCCCTAAACCAACATTAACACTTACTTCTCATTTAGAGCAAAATGTTGGATTAGGGGAGGGGCAGGTGGCCAGTTTCGCAGGAACGCATAAAATAACTCCACTAGTACAGACCCACAGCAGCAATATCCGTCCTCCCTAACTAATTAATAGTGGAAGAAAAGTTCTCAATTCTACTAATCTGATTGGCCCAAAAGCCAAATAACTCTCGCAGAGTTTTTCGCACAGCTGCGCGAAATTCCCGTATCCTCCAGCAGAACACAACTGGGTTCATACTAGAGTTGAGAAACATCACAGAAGTCGTAAAATTGAAGGCCAAATGCATCGAGTAACTTCGTCCTAGCAGCGTGAATAAAGCAGATGTACATATGAGAGGGAGGTAGCAGACAAGCATAAGAAACCAAATGACAAACATGTTGAAAACAGACTTCTTAAAATGCCGCATTTTAAACCTTTTACTGCCTCTAATGGCAATTTGATTGTCTCCTATAGTTGGGTTGTTTGCGGAACTTGCACTTTGAGCGTGACGATTAGAAGTGGTTATTTTTTGACTGTGATTTGATGTAATGTTTTTCGTATCTTTCCGATGGCTAACAGAGTTTTCTTGCATCACTTCTGTTAAGTTTCTCTGTTCTTGATCTGTTTCTTCTCTTTCACTCCTCACGGCATTATCTTCAAAAGAACATATCGGATTCTGATTCTCTTTCAAACCTGCCTTTTCCTCGAATGGTCTTTTATATGTCTCTTCAATTCCTTCTTGGTCCCTACCATCTGATGAACCATCCTCGTTTTGCGTATCTTCTTTAAATGTCTCAATAGTGCAATCTGCTGAAGCACATTTCTGATTCTGATGCCAGCTTTTGATGATCCAATTCTTGCTTGCCAACGACTCAGTGTGCACTTCCTTAAGTCCAACTACGTTATCCTGATTTTGCTCGCTGCCTGTGTTTTTTGAAAACTTCAAATTTGAATTCGCCAGACCATTTGAGGTTTCTTGTCCTCTTTCGAACGCTTCTGTCCCCTTTAATTCCCTTTTCGATGATGATAAAACACGATCATGGTTAAAACTCGCCTTTGCCACCCCCAATGTTTTGATTTCGTGGTTTTCCGGTTTCGTTACACCAATCTGCCCTGCTTCACTGCCTGTCACTGCCTCCTTCCCAGCACACAAGGACTGGTCTTCCACCAGATGTGGCACTGATGCCTTCTCTGTGGAAGAAGACCTTTTCTCATAGTCCGCCTTTTCCGCATTGCCTTGGGTTTTAATTGGTGCTATATGTATATCGCATGTCTTTGAGTTAACCGACTCATTTCCGTCCATTTCTTCAGACATAGCTTCTTCCCACTGTTTCGAGGTGCTGTCTTTTCTACAAAACGAAGTACACAAAGAATTTTCTTCATCTCTGTGCCTGAAAGACACCTCAGACAATTGAATGCAGATTTGCTTTCGATGATAGCGCACGATTTGGAAAATCCGCACATAAGACAGCAATGCAATGAAGAGCGCCATTGTATTTGCGCACACAAACACGGTGTTTTGTGCGTCCACAGCCCAGTCAAACATAGAACCAAAGATTATGCCAAGTAGCCATAAAACAGCAATAAGAATACAAACTCTGCACTTTGTCACTATCGCGCTATATTTCATGTGGAAATGAAGCACCAATAGTCGATCCAACGAAATGGTGGCCGCTGTCCAAAGCGACAGAGATGTTAAGAAGTAAGAAAGAAAGTTGAATACGATTCCAGCGTAACATGACAACAAAGAAAAGGGATCTACCAGATAGGAAAGCTTGTACACCAAGTAGGCTGGCTCTGCGATAAACCCGACGCAGAAATCAGCGAAGGCGAGGTTGACCAAGAGAAAATACGACGGCTGACGCAGAAATTGCGGCGCGCGACAAATGGATACCAGAATCAAAACATTTCCGACGATCGCCGTTAAGCTCAGGACGAACATAACTACACAGTTAAGGACATACGGAACGAAAAGGCTTCCCTGTTGCGGTAAAACCTTACTGAGTTGGGCACAGTGATTTTCAGCCATTGTCGGTGATTTTGATGTAGTTACTGTTATTAAAGACCTAAGATTTCGACTGCATCAACTGGTTGCTTGACTAATTCGTCAAGAGAAATTCTTCCTGAAACTTGGTACCTTCTCAACAGAATAGGCGCTCCCAGAGTTAATCACCACTTAGTAAAAGCTATTCCACCAAGTGCGTAGTCTGAGCAACTTCGGTAGACTCATTTTCCATGCAAATCACAAGTCGTTCTCGATCGTCGTTAATAAAATCGGCCACATAAAAGCTGACGT
This sequence comes from Porites lutea, assembly GCF_958299795.1. NCBI lineage: Eukaryota > Metazoa > Cnidaria > Anthozoa > Scleractinia > Poritidae > Porites > Porites lutea. The sequence goes on along the minus strand of NC_133202.1, from coordinate 10,469,458 downwards.
TTTATGACATATTCTCCTCCCTATATTGCGGCAACTGGCGCTTATTTTCCTTATCTTAACAAACACAATCATTAAGCTCATCTAGACTTGTAGTCTCATATAGTACAGAAAAAAATATTGTAACTAATACAGAGTTGTTCGCTTTTGTAGATTCAATTATGTCCTCCAGAAACTGCCAGAACTAAACAAGAAGCAGTCAACATTTAAATTCAGAATATCGTCTAAATATCACCCCTTCCTGGGCAAACAGATGGTAAATCACACGTCCATCAAAACTAAACGTATATCCAAGTTTTGTTACAAATGCAAATTAGACATCCAAAGCTTTCATATTTGAACATCTCCATCGTGGTAAGTTATATCGTGTACATAAAATTCATTATCCAATTTTTAGGTTAACAATGCATGAACACGTTCTTTTAGTTTTGTGACAACAAGTTTAATTCACCAAATTAGTTAGTGGAATTTCACCGGTAGAAAAACATTAGGAATTATCGACCGGAAAACAAGTTCTAGACTATCAAGAGGTCCAAGCTATGCCATTTGTTAAATATCGGCTCATTTAACTTTTTTGACAGTCTGTCAGTCAAATTGCTTTTACTTTCATTAAAACTAAAAAAACATTTTAAGTTCAAAGGTAACGGCTATGCTTTTCTGATGGTTTTGTAAACTACTCTCTTCCAACGATTGAATAAATATTGTAGGTTATGAATTTCAGTCATCAGATCCATAATTTCATTTGCATCCAAGAGATGACAAGTGAACTTCACTTTAATGACACAGAGATAAAATGGAGCTCTCTCCGCAGAAAAATAAGAAATATTAATTGTTTTTAAAATCAGCTGTAAATCATAAACTGAATTTATTAGTATTTTTAAGACTTATTAAGGTAAAATAACATCGATTATACATTATATGGTTTTTGGTGGCCTTCAAAAAATGTACTGAATTTCGGAAATATCCGGAATATTGGAAAAACGGGAAAAGGGGTCGTTGTACTTCTCGGATACTTGTATTTAGCACACATAATAAGTTTAGAAATATTTAGCAACCGATCGATAGATATATCCCTCAAAGCACCCACACGAGCAAAATCGCATAGATTCTCTTACTTTGCATATTGCTGTGAAATCTCACCAGGCAATTGGTAATTTGAATAAATTAAAACAGTCAAAGCTGTTACCATTACAAAAAAAATACGATCGTTTTACTGTTTTAATACTCTTCACAGACTGAATGGGAAATACAGAAGGTCCTCTGTTTAGTTGCAGGCTCCCAGATAAAATTGTTTGTCACTAGAATATTTTCATGGAGTATTCTCACCATGTTGCTAAACTCGGAGACAGAATCATTATTCTCATCGAGGACTAGCGTACAGCTTTTTTTAAAAAATATATTTATCAGTAAATCAGACTATTTTATTCTATTAATCCACGGTTGACACATTTTTTCCAACAAAACATTTTACGTGATGCCTCTGCGATTGCCTTTTTTTTTTGTTAAACCTGACTTTCGTGGGTTTTTTGAATGCAGAGGTGAATTGAATAATGAACATAAAAGATTAAACATCGCGACTACCTTCGATCTTAAGTCTAATGGCGATTGTTAAGAACTTCTATCTATCTGTCAGTCATTTATCGCTAATGTAAATACCAGCTCTGTTTTGACTTGACTTTATAGTACAACTAATGATAAAATCTTTTACTTATCAGATCCTGCTGGGAGTTAGTTTTATTACTCTCTGTTTTAATTTTGTTCTTTTAATTTCCGCGAAGTTGCTTTCTTGTTTGTATTTTGCATGGAACCTTATCTTCCGGTAATGCATTTTTTTACGTACCAAATTGCACTGTTCAACTGTCCCGGATAAAATAAAATTCGCCGAAAAAATATACATTATAAAGTCTCATGTTTTTGCCAGAAACTCTTAAGTGCGATTGTACTTTGCAGTGACCTTAGGACAGGAAAGCGTTGGCCATATACTGCAGGGCCTTTCATGCACAAAATGGGGTAAATAGACTGGAGTAAATAGTAGGCAATTCTGAGCGCTTTATTCGCATTTTTCAATCATGCCAATATGATTTAACGCACTTTTTTTTAGCAACATCCAATGGAAACTGTAATACCTCGGTAATACGAAGAAACGATTGGGCACCTTAAACACATTACTTTATCCCGCGCCCCACACCGTAACAAATGAAAAAGCAATCTTATTTCTTTGGGTGATAGGCAAACAAGCCCCTAAATGTGGTTATTTTATGGTGCCAGGTGGGACCTTTTTTGTCTTACGGTTAAGTTCAAAAGGAACCGACTCGTTATATTTACCGCAGTAACAAGCTAGGGTGGGCCTAGGTAAATACACTAAGCTGACTGTAACGTAAAAAATTACTGTAGTTAATAAAGCGCTTTAGAAGGATTTGTTTTAACCGCAAAACGTCGCAGTGAAAGTGCAATTAACCGCAAGCTTTAAATTTTGATCATGGACTGGATACAATTGAATTTCGATGTCTACGATTTTCCGGCCTCGTCTAATTTTGCCCTGTGAACGAGCGTATTCTGGCAACGGATTTTCATTTATTTACGAAGGAAGATAAATCAGATCACTGCCGAAGATAAATCAGATCACTGCCGAAGTATACCCCTTGGGCGAGTTATTGGGATTGTCCGGGAAACGAAAAAGATTCCCTGCTAGCAGACAAGCCTCTTTTTCCTAGTAATGGGCGGGAGAGAGGACTCTTTTCCCTTCCGCCCGCCTAATAGCAGGGAAAAAGGGCTAGTATGCTAGCAGTGAACGACAAAGAGAACATACATAAATATTCTAAAATGCTGAGGAACATTAGGCTATGGTTTTAACCGATTTGACAGGGGCACCCAACGACAATTTTTGGGAAATTTCTGTTCGGAAGACGATTTGAGATCTAGAATTTTCGGAACATTTGTTGTTAAATTTCTTGCTTGCCTGCCTCTCCTAGGATTTTCGAACATTTCAAAAATGGAATAATTGCCCATTTTTAACGGATTTCTACACAGAAAAGGTCACCTTTTCTGGCTGACATTTAAGTCAGGTAAGTTTTAATCCCTATAATTTTCGGATCGCTAGACTTTCAGCTAGGAAATCCGAACAGATGAAAAATTTTTAGGGGATAAAAATGTGCCTATATCTACCGTTTAAATACTAAAATAAATTCAACAATGCTATGTTTAAGTGGTTTTGAATTATATTCCCGTTGGGTGCCCCTGATTTGAGTGTGTGGATGGCAATGAATTCACAGGAAAAAGCTATTTAACCGCAGAAACCTTTCCTATGTAAAGGAGGTTCTAATGAAGGTGGTGTAGAGCCCCGAAATTTTGAATCTCCTAAGGAAATGGAAATGGTTTGAATAATCGGGGGTAGTCACACAAGATTACGACGTTTTAGAAGTTCAAAATGAACCCGGGATTCACAAAAACATAATCTATTTCAGCATTAATTTCCCGTGATACTGCTATTTATTGAGCGGTTCTAACTAACAGACCATGTCTTAGATCCAAACAACCTCTCTTAAAAATGAGATTGATGGCAAACCTTTCTAGTGAACATGAGCTTCATTTGTTTGACAATAGCATTCATATCAAAGGTTCAGCCTTTACCCTCGTTTTAAGACAGAGGCTAGGCTTGGAGCAACTGGGAATTTTGATCACGATACTCCCAAACAAAAAACATGCAACAAGTGTCGGGAAAAACGCCTGAAACCAAAATCTAACATGTATATATATATGTTTTATTTTAATGCTAATTAAACTCATTTTCACATGAATAAGGGTTTTTAAAACCCTAAATTGGCCTATTCGCCACTTGGGTATTTCCCTCAACCCACATTGTTTGCCACCAAAATTTTGCAGAGCCATTCTGTATAATTTCACCTGGATACCATAGTGGTATCATAGTCGTGCTTACGCAAATTTTGGGTAAAAAAGGTTGTATTTTGGCAAGGCGAAAACCGGAATCGTCTGCGCCTCAACGAAAGAAATTCCATACTGATGACGTTAAGTCTGTCCGGAGCGTAGTCAGGAGCTCTGATTGGTCGACGCAGTAATTATATTGTTCAAGCTTTTCTTTACGAATGACAGACATAAGGCAAAAGCTCACAACGGTCAAATGTAAACGCAATGAATCTACTACAAAACGGTCATTATTCATGAGATTGCTGCATCTCTTTGGCTGACGAAATCAATAGACGAGGAGAAATAAAAACAAATTTAATTTAATTTTGAACAAATTTACCTTTGGAATTCCATGACTACCACATAAATTATGTTAGCACTGATTTACGTCGTCAGAATGGAATTTCTATGGCCTTTATGATTCGACGACGCGATGGCAGCGGAAACGTCGCTTAAAAAGTGAAATTACGTTCTTCCAGTCCTCATCGCGACTATTCCTACCCATTTACTTCATCAAAAGTAGGGGAATCCCCTAAGAGTTGAATTCCTAGGATCCCTTATGCAAGTTCAAAAAGAAAAATAAAATTTCGCCGTCGCTTGACTTCCTCCATAAAATGGAAAATTAGGCAATTTCACGTCGCAGTTGTGCAAAAAAGGCAAATAAATGTACAAAAAAGTGTGATGTACGTGCTAAGTTGTTGTTTTGCCTTTTAAACGTTCTCGTTGCCATCGCATCGTCGGATCGTAAAGTGCCCTCTGTCGTTGAAGCGCGGACGTCTCTAATGCGAAACGTCTCTAGCAGCGAGGAGAGAGGAAAGACGGCTATTAACTCACCTGTCCTTTGTCCGCTTGCTAAACCACCGCTACCACCACAGATAAAAGATGTATTTGACCGGCACCTGGCTGTACATAGATTGTCATCCACTTTGTACGCGGTGTGATTATCTTTCGGGCAGTAACACTTCTTCAGGGATATAAATGCCCAAAGTTGGTGTTCCCCTTCACAATATTCATTACAGTGTGCAAGGTCGGCTTCATGAGCTTTGAGTGTGTCTTGGGGGCCACTAAAAAACACTTCGGTCATATTCACACAAGGTATATAGTTCCCTTGATCTGGTGTAACTAGAAAAAGAACATTTAACTATCATCGACTAAACCAAATAATATATGAACAGCTGACCAGTCACGTGATGTAATATAAAAACTTCACTCCGGTTAAGATTGTCCGTGAAACAGTGGTGAAATCCTTGTTTGTGACCCCCAACTGTGTACCAGGATAGGCCTTATCACGGTTTTGACGAGTAGGCAGCCGCGTGAGAAATTACAGTGTTTGTATGAGAATCTAATGTCCAAAAATTTCCGTAACACGGCTGTTCTGAAAAAAATATGAATTGTAAACTAAATTTTCACTCCTAACGATTCTTCTAAAAAAAATTGAGGTCATTACATGCAGCTATATGTGTTAGAAACACTTTTTAAAATTTTCTATACATTTGCCTGTAAACGTTTCCCGGGAAAAAATTGCAGACAAATATGTGGAAAATCTGAAGCAACCGTCTGGAGAAATTTAAGCACAGTAACGGCCCCCAAAATTTGATAGTAAAATCCTTTGCTGCGTAGCTTTAGTTTACAGTTCATATTTTTTTCAGAACAGCCGTTTTACGGAAATTATTCGACATTGGATTCTCATACAAACACTGTAATTTCTCACGCGGTTGCCTACTCGTCAAGATGGCGTCGAAAACCGTGATAAGACCTATTGGAGTACGTGTCATGATTGGCCTGTTAAAGAAGCTATTATCGAAAGGAAATTCGAAACACACTTCCAGTAATTCGTTGCGTCCGTAGGGGTTCCAGAACAAGAATGTCGGCGCTGCTACGCAGAGAGGGTTTGATTACGTCTACGATGCAGGCTAGTGGTATAATAACTCGAAATAAGGCCATGCTGGAAAGCAAGAAACGTACTGAGACAAGGTAAAAAGAAAGGTTACATAATTTAAAATGGTAATTTCCTTTGTTTGTCTTCTCCCGCTGCGTCCCTTGCTCTCAAGCATGACGTTTTTGTACCACGTGACTGATCAGCTGCAAAGAATCGATAATCACGTGCTCTGCTTCTAAAGATGAACCATTTCTTTTATTAAAGCCTTCATTATCAGAGTGAAATATGGAGTCCTATAAGGTGGTTCTATTTTTTCAGTCTGTGGTAAGCAGTACTTTCACATGTATTTAGTATGTAGTTCTAACTTTTGAGTCTGTGGATGAAATCGTATGTTGTTACCATTCAAATGAAACCCGGCTCTTCAACATTACTTTCACATGGTACTATGATAAAACCCTATGTTGTTACCATTCAAATGAAACCTCTTCAGCAGTACTTTCACAAGGTACTATTTATTTAGTATGCAGTCTAACTTTTGAGTCTGTGGATGAAATCCTATGTTGTTACCATTCAAATGAAACCTCTTCAGCAGTACTTTCACAAGGTACTATTTATTTAGTATGCAGTCTAACTTTTGAGTCTGTGGATGAAATCCTATGTTGTTACCATTCAAATGAAACCTCTTCAGCAGTACTTTCACATGGTACTATTTATTTAGTATGCAGTCTAACTTTTGAATCTGTGGATGAAATCCTATGTTGTTACCATTCAAATGAAACCTCTTCAGCAGTACTTTCACATGGTACTATTTATTTAGTATGCAGTCTAACTTTTGAATCTGTGGATGAAATCCTATGTTGTTACCATTCAAATGAAACCTCTTCAGCAGTACTTTCACAAGGTACTATTTATTTAGTATGCAGTCTAACTTTTGAGTCTGTGGATGAAATCCTATGTTGTTACCATTCAAATGAAACCTCTTCAGCAGTACTTTCAAAGGTACTGTTTATTTAGGGTGTAGTTATAACTGTTGAATCTCTGGATGAAATCCTATGGTGTTACCATTCAAATGAAACCTCTTCAGCAGCACGTTCACATGGTACTATTTATTTAGTATACAGTCTAACTTTTGAGTCTGTGGATGAAATCGTATGTTGTTACCATTCAAATGATACCTCTTCAGCAGTACTTTCACATGGTACTATATATTTAGTATGCAGTCAAACTTTTGAGTCTGTGGATGAAATCCTATGGTGTTACCATTCAAATGAAACCTCTTCAGCAATACATTCACATGGTACTATTATTTTATTTAGGATGTAGTCTTAACTTGTGAGTCTGTGGATGAAATCCTGTGGTGTTACCATTCAAATGAAACCTCTTCAGCAGTACTTTCACATGGTACTATTTATTTAGTATGTAGTTCTAGCTTTTGAGTCTGTGAATGAATGAAACCTCTTTGGCAGTACTCTCACCTCTTTGGCAATACTCTTACATGTTGCTATTTGTTTTTCAGCATTTTACAAAAGGGAAATTAAGAAATTTGTTGAATTTTGACTTTGGTGAACTTTGGTGGTTGAAAGGTAATTGATAAACACCTGTATCCGGGTGTTCAAACGTTGGATAATCATCGTCATCCATCGGATAATTCACTATCCAGCAACTAAGTGTTTAGGAAACCAGCAGCGACATCAGATGGACAGAGATTAAGACAGGGGAGAGAGTAATTCACCATTTGAACAACTAGGACCTAATGTAATAGTTAATTTTATTTCCTGAGAATCCCAAGGGCATGGAAAACAACATTATCTAGGCTGCGGTCACATATACCACGTAACTAAAGTTTAACTTAAGTTACAGTCAAGTTACGTGATGTCATACCTAACTGTAGTTAGTGCTTTCGGTCGAGATCGCGGTCACACCACGCAGTTAACAACAGTTAGTTCTAATTAGCCTATGTAAATTTTTTGTTTGTTGTTTTTGGTTTCCCTCTCGCTTCACGCTTGGTTTTTATTTTGCATATTTATATATATGGTCATCTCGCACGCGCGAAAAGAAGTGTGACATTCTGATTGGTTATTTGTTTGTAAACTTAAGACTAACCCACAAACCCTGCTTGGGTATAACTATAGTTAGTCTGTATTGTTTTGGATCACGGAGGCGTAAATTTTCTAACTATATAGTTAGATCGAACAGAGAAGGGGTCACATTACCGAAATAGCTAACTATAGTTATCCCCGTCTTAACTATAGTCAGTAGCCCAGATCTGACTGCAGCCCTAGTTTTCCAGTCCCATGAACCATAATGCACCTCGCATGTTTACCCCCAAAGTTTTGCATAACAGTTTTGTTGTTAGATGTCATGTGAAACAAGCCTAGGGCTTCTCTGTTAACGAGGCTGGTCATGTGATTTCGAAGCAACCAACGAATAATGGGATTTCTGACAGTGTAGTATAACGGGACATAAGACAGAAATAGCTATTTTGCCGCCACGGACCAGACGACTAAGTCGGCTAAGAGGAATTGTGGGTAGTTTTGAGATATGTTTAGTTGTACGGTACAAATTTGAATTAGTCTAGGTCAGCATTCATTAGAGCTCCTAACTTTTATTTTATTTGCCAATTTTGTTATTTTTGCCTGTAGGCATTTGACAGTCGTTAGTTCTTGCATACCTCTGCCCCAGAGTTGCCGGCACCGCAGCTGATTTCAGCAGGCGGGGATATACGTTCCCTTTGTTCCACAAAGTGGTTTGGGGTTTTCGTATCCGACGGTGTACATCTCATACTTAGAGGTTTGCTTTTCGTCATAGGGTGTTTTGCAGTCAAATGCGGTCTTGTAATTTTGCCGGTAATTTTGCAATACACTTGGGTTCGAGGTCCTTGCTGACCTACAGGCCCCTGTATCTACGCTTGTGTGGGTGTCTATCTGGGTAGTGAAGGAAAAATTGCTTTATAAAGTCTACCATCAAACCTCCCGTAAGGGAACCAACCTCCTCCCCAGGGAGGACGAGGTTGTAAGGGACCCGCACACTGATCGCTTACGGGAGGTGATCGTTTGCGAAAGGATCCAACTGAAATGCTTTGAAAGAGGCTCAAAGTGACGTTTTGAGTAGGCGATCACTTTCGAGAGGTGGACACACTTGAAGATTCAAATTTTGCTGAATTTTATGTTAGATCTACGCTAGAGTTCCATCTCATTTTGGGGCACTGGTTTCACTTCACACTGGCCAAGGGTCTTTTGGTATAAAATATTGAAGGCATGCGAGACAAAGTAGGTTTCAATTTTACCTGGTGTTGGAAATCCGTAATGTTTACTTCCTGTTGAGTAAAAAGGATGTAGAGTTAATTATAAAATAGACATGGAGGTCTAAGTTTGCGACTTTTAAAAAAAGAGTTATTTATTTATAAATACATCGCTTAAGATGTTTACAAAAGCAATGTTTATTCTATGGGTAATTATTCAAAGTGGGACATATGTCTCAGTGCTGATTTGAACAATTCGACAATTTCCATAATAAAGACACAACCTCGTTCCCAGGGTTCTCTGTCTCTTGCTTCGTAGGTACGAGTAGAAGAGGAAACTGGGAACGAGGTGTAAACAAAGACAAGCCTTTACTTCTTGGGCCATTCCAAATGTCGAACTTTATGTGTGCTGTATACTAATATGAAAATCTACTATTACAATATAGCTAGTATTCCCATTGAGCACGCTGATGACGTCATCAAAGTTTTAAAAACCTCGATTTCTTGTGAGCTTAGCAATCCTCCCAAGTGCATCCATGACTAAATAGTACACGATGAAGCGTTTGTCATGTGTTTTACAACGTAATCTAAAGAGAAACACTTTTGAATTTGTTAACAGACAGCAGAGAAAAGAGGTGAGTGCTGTCGGTTGTTGCTGTCATCTGCGCCAGTTATGGTGTGTGCAAATCATTCCTGGCAAAAATTTTTCATTCAAAAGAACTTTTTTCGCCGAATTAAAAGTTTTCCATCTCAAAACGGATTCTAAAGCCTTTTTGAATGTTATCTTAAACGACTTCTGTAATCAATCTCTCTCTCTCTCAGCTTGAAGGTATGAACAATTGCAAACCGGCATATGAGTTCAAAAGAACAAATAGTCACGTAGACAATGACGCGAACTGCTTTGACCGTAATAAAATTTCAAGTCAACTGCCCCATTGATCGTACAAAACAATTGGTTCATGCTTCAGCTGTGAGTTTGTTGGGATATGAAGTACTTGGGAAGTTTGGAGAGCACTCAAAAGTCTCAGCTGCGCCTCGAACAACCCTTCTGTACGCCTCTTTTGTACTCTCCAAACTTCCCGCGTGCTTTATATCTCGACATACGCACGCTGACTCATGAACCAATTGTTAATTCTCGCTCATTTGCATTAGATTAGGCACAGGTAAAGTTCAACGTTTGAAACGCGCATAAGCTTTAGATTCAGATCTATAAGCTCTAAACGGTTGTAAACAAATTTATTGCCGGTTTTTAACAATAAATCAAGAACCTTTTTAAGCGGAAGAACGAAGTTAGCGAGTAACTGGGCTGATGTAATTCTCAGGAATAACATTTTTATGTCAGAAGGCAACAAACGTACACGATTTACGGAAAAACGACCCCTATAATGAACACTGTAACAGGGGATTTAATAAGCACCGACGATCGACGAAACGCGTCGGATTTATTGCTCAGAAAAGTCGGCTACTTTTTCCCCCAAGGAAGAAGCAACTAGTTGGAATAATGTCATGAACAAAAATAGAATTTGTTCACGCAAAAATGTACGTAACAAATTAATTATCATTTGTTCCTTTCTTGTAGGAGTTAATTGTGTGGCTAATAAATCAAAATTTGACTTAAACCCAAATCTTCTTGGATGGAAAACGCGCTCTTTTACACAGGGTCCAGAGGAGTTTCGTGTGAATAAATGAATTACTTATTTAAAGTCTCACCTTGAAAAATGTCTATACCTGTCGCTTAGCACGATTAATTAGCCCAATGGGATCTTTATAAGTCTACTGTAAACGATTTCTTCGCTTCTTATCTGACCCAGATCGACTTTTGAAAATCAATAACCGCAAGCCATATCCTCGCTGGCGCACGGCACGTCGCCCGAAGGGCGACCGAGGCACGAAGTGCCGAGTAAAAGAAAGGACAAGCTTTCCGTATTTTATACTGTAAGCCGATCTTGCGAGCCCTCAGTCTCTTGGTTTGCGGTCTATAACGAAACTGTAACGCGATCGAAATAACCCATTTTTTCAGAGGTTTTCGACGGGTTTTGATGTTCTAACGACAAACACATCTCCTCTGGACCCTGTGTCTTTTATACTCAGTTTAGTCCTCTGAACGCTGAAAATCACTTATTAGGGCTTTGTAATTTTTAACTTTTCTGAGGGAACATACCCCCAGACACCCCAAAACGTGGACTTCTGGCCCATTGTTGATACAGTCGGTTACTCTATTCAAACACACTGGCGGCTACTTCAATTTTTATTGAAAACCCTGCTGTAAACATACACAAAGTTTGAAATCAAAAATACCATAGCTTAATGGCAAGTCAAGAGAAAAATTTTGGAACTGCCTGAATACTCGAAATGGGCCTATATGTAATATCGCAAGACATCGTTAATTGTTATATTCCTAGACTTTCTCTCAACTAAACAGGGACAACCATTGGCTGATTCTTGGTCACGTGGCCTTAACTAAAATCAAATGTATCCAGATCGTGATACATCAAGCAATGTACCCCGCTCGGGATACATTACAGCACGTGATCGGAGCATGGTGGAAAGTGGTGTGACAGAAGGCGGGAAAACACTGCCAGTTTTCTTTTTCGTGAATGAACACAACAACATTTACAACAACACAAACATGAAGCCTCAAGCTAAAAAGCAACGATTTTCAAAGTTATCCCAGAAGAGAAACAGCGGCTAGTGGAGGAAGATGCAGATAATATAAGGAAAGTGCTTTTTAAATCATTCATTCAGTGGTTTGAGAATTAAATTTGTGTTCTTATAAGTGCCGAGTCGTACTGTTTTGATTCGCTCCTCTTAAGCGTATTCTTTTGTTTCTGTTGAAGTACGTTGAAGTGAAAGTCTAGAAATATAACAATACAATTAATGTCAGGTCCCTCGGGAAACCAGTTAGTTTTGTTTTCCCTCGAGTCCTGATGTTTCCCTCGACTTCGTCTTGGGAAACATCAGGACTCTTGCGAAAACAAAACTAACTGTTTCCCTCAGGATCTGACATTAAGTGTATATTATTTTGAGAAGTGAATGGTTGTCTTCCTAGAAAATAGGGAGGTTTCTGGGTAACTGAGACCACCTACCCCTTCCCCAAGTCAACATTAACGCTTACTTCTCACATAGAGCAAAATTGTGACTTAGGGAAGGGGTAGGTGCTCAGTTATCCAGAAACCTCAATTGATCCGAAAATAGCATACCGTTGATAACCACAATGCCGTTGTCTCCTGTCACATTACCCTCCCCTCCTTTGGTGTTTTCATTCGCAACAGGCTCCTTCCCCACAAATCCTTCACCATAAGAGATACTAATCAGACCGCCCCCTCCACCGCCTCCTTCTTTCGCGGCGTCAGCTCCTTTGGCTTCCAATGTGGCCTTGTCGCCGAGGATCACGAACTTAAATAAAACAAAGAAGGATGAAAAAAACGTTTTGTCGGGTGATTAATCCAGAAAAAATTGGATGAGGCTTGCGGTATGTTTCCATTGACCCTTCTTTATTTTAAAGCAAAATTTGTGAATGAGATTGATGTTGAAAAAATACGTAATAATGTGTTACACAAGAGTGAAAAAACTAAACCGTAAGCAAGAATGTTAATTAGTTTGTGGTTTTGTGCCTAATCTCGTACCCAGATGTCCCACGGCCAAAAAGCGTAACACAGAGTGAAATCTGGGTACGAGATTAGTTTTGTGCCTAGCTCGCGTGGCCTGATCTTTGCTGTGATTGGTCGTAACTCAATAAACATTCCTCAAATATTTCAAGTCTTCACGGGTTTGTCGGTTTGACTGTAAGTCGGTGGAAAAGAGCAGACATTTCTTAGGACACGAGGAAATGGGGATATAGACGGGACAACCGATGAAATACGTTATGAAGAGCTCATACATGACGTCACGTCCACCATATTGGTGTCCCAAAACAATAAAACAGGGCCATGTTGGTGTCCCATAGCCTGCGTAGCAGGCGCTAGGAAATAAATGGGCGAAAAGAAAAAACGCGCGCGAGGGAGACACGCGTGTCTCCCTCGCGCGCGTTTTTTCTTTTCGCCCATTTATTTCCTAGCGCCTGCTACGCAGGCTAGGTGTCCCAAAACAGTCCTGTGGGAGTTTTTAAACTCCTTTCTTTTGTGAACTCTTTCTTAGGCCCAGTTCAGACGTCGTGCTTCTGCCGTGCCGAACTAAATTTAGGAATTAAGTTCGACAAAAGCACGGCGTCTGAATCAAACTTTTGAATTAAGTTCGGCAAGCGCTGCCGTGCTACACGGCTCTGGCACGGCAGCGATTCAAACGTCGTGCTTCTGTCGCGCTAAACAAAATTCATAAATTATATCAATGTATTTTGGCGAGATTGCGTTCCCAGGGGGAGTTAGGAGGAGAATTGTTATGAGGCATCAGTAAATCCTGAATTTGGTTCGACTCTGGCACGACGTCTGAATCAAAGTTGTTTTCCTACCGTGCTACAGTCGACCCAAATTACAATTAAGTTCGGCACGGCAGAAGCACGACGTCTGAACTGGGCCTTAGGTTCCAATAAATTTGCATAGCTGTTTGCCACACGAGTGATAACGTACTTGTTTATTTCTGGCATCTGTGTATCGCTTTGTTTGTATGCAACGCAGTTTGTTTGTTAATCTTTTCATCCGTAGCTTATTTGTTCAGATTTTTTATTTTTACGTGATCCTTATTACCTTCTTAGACTCCAGAATAATCGTTCCACCGCTACTTCCTCCGCTTGTAGGTATACCCAAAGCCGAATATGTCCTTCCATTTGCATTTATGGCAGCATCTACAGCAGAAAAGCAACAGGATTGTTGAAACGGGAGTTACTTTTTTGCCACCCTGGCCGTACACCAGGTTTTTTTTTCTCGCGCGCGGCTGTATATTTCGGGTTTGACTCCTTTGTCTGTGATTGTTGGTCTTGTACTGGTTTGGAGTCATTTCTTCCCTTTTTTTCTCAGTGTGCTGATAAACTTTCCATATCTATCAGCATAAAAGGAATTCAAAGCAGACTTGTTTTGTTGCGAGCTTGGGGTTTCAGTTCCCACGACCGTAGACATAGAGTCTGAGATATATTGTATATGGTAAGAAAGGAGTTATATGGTAAGCAATCGTTATTGAAAAAAAAAATAATGAATCACGTTTCTAACTTTGCCCTCAAATCGCCCCCATACAAATCAATTTTCGCTATTATGCAACGCTATCTCGACGCACAAATTGCATGACATTAAAGAGTTAAATATAACATTATAGAACTTTTGGCTACATGTGAAAACCGTTACTTACTGATTGTTAAGTTTTTATCGGTCTTAATTTTAACGGCTCCTCCACCACATGCTACGACCAGGGCATTTTGAGTCGCGTTTGTTGTACCTGCAAGACGAAACTTGTAGTAAACTGGAAAATGCGTCACGCACACAAACTGAGGTCACGTAAACGAAAGACGTCACGTCAAAAAGTATTTTGAAGTCACATCACGTCATACGCCTTCTGATTGAAACTGATAGGTCAAAAAATCAAAAATTTAAAATCAAGTGTTATCATAAGCCTTTCATATGGACTTGTCAAATCAATGAACGCAGTTGTTTGTTTTCGGGTATTGAAGCATGAACTGGCCAAAACAATAAGATGAAATAGTGTCTGTGTGTTGCTTTGATTTATTGCCGTCTGTCTGTCATTGCCACTTACAATTGTTTGCGGTACAGTTTGATGTTCCTGTGATCAACAAAATTAAAATAAGAAACATTTATTTAGCGTCACTGCATAATTTCCACTTTCAAAAACAGAGTTGGAGTACCCCTATAAGCAATTACTGCCAAATTCGTTGTATCACGCTGCGCGTTTTGCAAACTTCGAAGGGATTTTGGGTTTTTCAGTTCCGTCAATCATTTGAAGGAAGGGGGGCGGGGGGGGGGGGTTAATGAAAATTGAAAAGAATTAAACGCACTCGCCCAGCTTGGCATGCAAAAACAAAACTGACATGAAACTGAGAATGACTTTTGACCGCTCAAAAATTATAGCCAAGGAAACCCCTTCGAAGATTGTTTTTTCGCGATTCGCCATTTGATTGGGATCCGGGATCCAGCAATTTTACGACGCCAAATTTGGGAAATGTTGTTTTGTGAAGAAAAGTGAAGAGGCCCTTTACAGTTAGTCATTATCCACTCTGAAGAGAAAGAAAGCACTGGGACACATCATTTAAAATGGTAATTTCCTTTGTTTATCTGGTCCCGCTGCGTTCTTTGCTCTCTAGTATGGCGGTTTTGTACCACGTGAATGACTAGCTACAAAGGGCGTATTCCTGTCGCTTGACTCAAAAAGAGTAGACCGATTTTTCTCGACCCTGTCAGGTGCCTGTTTTGACGATACACTTTTAATACGGGATGAGTTGACCTTGTAACAGTGTCATAAAACTATTCACTCAGGTGAATCGTGGAGTTTTGTAAGGCGGATCTAACTTTTGAGTCTGTGGTCGAAATCCTGTGAAGTGACCATCCAAATGAAACCTCTTTAGAAGTAATGTTTCATGGTTCTATTTGTTTATCTGCATTCTTCGAAATGGAATTTGGAATTTTTGTCTTATTTTGACACTGGCTACTTTTTGAAGTGACATGTTTGACAGTTGACATTGGCTTCTGAAGTCGATAACTGAACATAAGTGAACTAACTTATGCGCGCATTGAAAGTTTTTTTATTTACCAGTGCTTCCACCAATAAGATGTATCTCGGGCTCGACGCCGTAAGTATCGCCGAAAATGAAGTTCTTGTCCTCGAACAATAGACCACCCTGTCCAGCATGCCCCGCGCCCCCATTAGCATTTGGTCTTCCTCGGCCTGGGCCTTCACCAACTGAAACAAATAATTAGAAAAACAGGAAGTTATAACGACTTCCTCAATTCATTTTGTTAAGGTGGCTGAACACAATTTGAAAGATTATGAGTCCTTATCATTCTCTAAGGTGTCATTTAAGACTCGTTGCAGGTTTAAAGCTCAAATTTGGCACAGATAAAATATACTTATAAGACATTACTTCCATAAGGTTAAACGTAAGATTTCGATCGTTGCCATTGCAACATAGATGATTTCTTCTTTAAAAGCGTTTTGGCTGCATATTTCCTCATGTTACTATTAGATCATTTACGGTAAGCACAATTTCTGTAAAACACGCCTAAGCATCCTTGATTGAGTTCGACCACAGTTTTACTTTTTTATCCAACCAAAGTGTTGACTTAGCGAGACGAGGACAAGTATGAGATTTTCTAAATACTAAGTAGTGCGCGCGCGTTAACCAGCGTCATTAGAGACTTTAAGATCCAACGACGCGACGGCGACAAGAACGTCGCTTAAAAAATGAATTTGCGTTCTTTCAGTCTTTATAGTGATTATTCCTACCCACTTACTTTGTCAATTGTAGGCGAACCCTCCTGAAGCTGAATTTCAAGGAACCATATTCAAGCTCAGAAAGAGAAATAAAATTTCGTCGTTGCTAGTTTACGTCCTCCATAAAACGCGAAATTAGGTATTTTCACGTCGTAGCCGTGCAAAAACGTGAAAGAAATGTACAAAAAAGTGTAATGCACGTGCAAAGTTGTTTTTTGCTAATTAAACCTATTGTTTTTTTGACGTTCTCGTTGTCGTCCGCGTCGTTGGATCTTAAAGTCCCTATTTTGGCCGGAAAACGCGATAGCCGTCGTCTGATTCTACTACGAGTTCTAGTGAGAATGCGATGGTGGCGAAAAAACTGTTATCAAATGTTAGAAGTTTTAAAATTATGCTTGTTAGAGAAGGTTTAATCTCCTTCAAGAATAATAATAACCGTGCTAGCCGTTATAGAGAAAAAAAAGTACACGGGAGCTTTTTGGGGTTTCTATTTTTGGAGAATACGCGAAAAAATTGTAAGTTAAATCGCGTCTTGGTAGTCGTCCTAGTCCCCAAATCTAAACGTCTCTATTTCCATTCAACAGAGACAAATTATTATTGCAGCTTTGCATCTGAATACCGACTAAGATACTGCTACGTTCAGTTCCTTACCGTAAGCTCTCTGATCACTGACACAATATCCTCCCACAGATTTCTTAAGTCCTGATTTAGCTTTTCCTACTTGGATATCCACGCCGATAAATATTCCTTCCGAGCTGAAAATAAGTAGCGAGTTTTCTCCTGAAACTTCAACGACAGCAGAGCCGTTTATCAGAATAGGAGTCTTCAACTTAAATTCTGAAACGTTGTAATGAGCGTCATCGTCTAAAGAATGCTGCACTACTTCACCGTAGTATGAAAAAGCCATAAAACCATTTGATGATGTTCTATGCGTCCATCTTGCATTGTTAGTGTCGATTTTTAGAGTTCCCTGTTGTATGTACTGTACTTGAATCGTGTCGGCCGTTGAGACTGAAAAAAGAAGGAACAAAAAGATACTACAGTCGAAACTCTTGTAAGCGACCAGCAAGGAAATTTTAAAAATTGGTCGTAACTAGAGCTGGTCGCTTACGAGAATGAGCTCTCGTAAGCGACCGCATTGTAAAACAATATAGAGGGTGGTCGCTTACGAGAGCTTCAGAAACTCATTAATAATTCATAAAGAAAAAAAAAGTCTTTGTATCTGATATAGACACGGCTAACCTTCACGTCCAACTTTTAACGGCTAAACTTCACGTGCAACTTTTTAGACCAAAATAACCTCAAATCTAAATACTAGTGCAAGAATGAGTCGAGAGATCGCTTACGAGAGCTTAAAAACAAAGGAAAAGTCAAGTGTGATAATCCCAAAAGTGGTCTCGGTCGCTTACGGGGGCGGTCCCTTACGAGAGCTTTTAATCGTTTAAAGCTGGGCCTGCTATACTTAACTCTAATCAATGTGATTAATTCTAATCACGTCGACTCCACTCACCAAGAATATTTACAAGGCCCAATGTGCTGCCAGTTACGTTGAAAATCGACTCGCAGATTCCTTGCACATCATTGTCACTCATAATCTGGACAATACCACCGCCGGCCAAGTGACGCCCCTTGGACGAGGCACGAGCAGTAAAAACAGCGTTTCTTCGCAGAAACACCTGACAAGCGAGGAGAATAAAATGCAATGAAAGAGGAATAAAATAATTTCTAATTTTTGTCCTTAACTAAGAATAATGTCAAAATGTTGACTTAATGGTGCACCCTAACAGTTTGAGAGGCCAGGTTAAACTGACAATTCGTTACTTTTTGATACTCACTTGTGTTGGGTGCTGTAAATATTAGGACATTTCTCAGTCCTACATTGAAATACGGGAAGCAACCAAAAATGAGAACTTGTAAGAGGTTCTCAAAACGTGTTTTAGGCTACAGTGTGAAGGAAACATATCACGTTCTTTTTCTTAGTGCTGGTAAAATACGCCTTAGTTGATATTATTACACAGTAGTTCTTTTAACCCTGTCTTACTGAAAAGAGGCATATTGTGTTTGGGCTATTACAGTTGTGTATACATGGTAATCTATACTTCTAGACGCATTTTTGAAAACGTTATGGACCTTTTGCGGCCAACAGTTTTTTTTTTTACCAAAAACTCTCTCCAAAGAAGCTATTATAAAAACTAAGAGTGCAACCCCTTTTTTTTCGCTTCTCCTCCTTTCCAACTCCTCGCTCTTTCTTTTTCTCATTTCCTTTTCCTTCATTACGGTGATTTTGGAGCTTATCGAGCCCAAAAAGCCTGCCTTTTGATGCCTTTTTACTCAAAGTGCCGACTGCAAAATTTCGTAAAGTTGGTTTTCAAAAAATCCGCTAGACTTAGATGTCAGTATAATGTGTTTGTATATATGAAATGTACTGGATTGAATTGCAAGCAATTTGGCCCGAAGGGGCGGGGGAAACTTGGGTTAATTTTTGCTGGGTATGTGCCGCTGGCCTTTCATAGCCCCTACCCCATTATAGTCTATTTTTTGGCCAATTATAGACCCCATCTTAGTCACTTTTTGGAAAATGTAATTTTCGTGATCCCAGCTTAGTCACTTTCTATTTATGCATCTACCTTATCAATGTGGTTTCAAGCGGCGGAATGTAATGCGGTCAATGCTAGCTTATTGTTAAATTCAATAAACAAAAACTTTCTGATTTTTTAACCGAGAATCTTCCCATTTTGAATCCCTACTTACCCCAAAAATCCCAAAATTTGCGACCCCATTCTAGTAACTCTATTGAAAATGCGAACCCATTATAGTCAATCCAATCGTGAAAATGCGATCCCATCCAGTGACACATCCCTATTAGCCTCTTGTAAGGGAGTACCCCCCCTCCCCGTCCCCGGGCAATTTGGCACAATTTCAATACCCATTAGAGCTTTCTCTATTTGCATTTTTATTTATGAGTTTTACGTCTTTGATGAATAGGCCATTTCCGAGTTCCCTCGGGCCTCTGTATCAAAACGAGGTTAAATGCTCGACCTTTGATATGGAAATGACTTTTCATTCTCACGCAAATAACACTCATTTTCACAAGAAAGGTTGTGCACTTGGCCTCATTTTGAAAGTGAGGGTTTTTGGAACTCGAAAGTGGCCTATTGTTTTAACTTAAGGCTAGACAGCTTTTAATGCTAAGTCGGCTTAAACTGAATATCTCAGACTATCAGGTTCTTAAAAATTGGCTTCTTCTGGTTTGCAGGTTTTTAACTACATTTTTCTCCATTTTTGTTAATTTTTCTTGTTTGACTGCGGTCAAAAGATTGTCCACTGGTTGTCAACTTACATGGCGGGCATGCAATCGGATAGTACCGCCCATCGAACCGGTATTTTCACTATTTGAAAACCCGTCTGCTTTAATGGCGGCATCTACGAGATAAAAATGTCATCAATGTTAATCTTTACAAGGGTGCTTGAGTGGCCTTTGAATGTTGTACCCCAAGACGTCCCCAAGTACTGTTTTTGCATTTCACAACTCCAAGATCTCCAAGATCTAGCCCTTTAATGGGCTATGGACAGGGCTTGTAGCCAAAATCAACGGATTGAACGTTTTTACGATGGTCCCGCTTCCATTTATCAATCAGGTTATAGCACGAGCGTTGATATCCAAATACGTTTTTAGGGCACATGGAATGGATTTGTCGTTTAATGCTCGGGTCAAATGTCCGACGGCGCAATTTACGTTTATCTGAATTCCTAAAAAAAAAAGGAGACACCACAGGCAATTATTTTTTTTTAGATTGTAGTTTTCTTTGAAATTTGTAATTTGTCCTCCTCTTGGGTGGAAGAGAATTTTAAATTCAACTGCAATGTGAAAGAATAAGATTTTCTTGTTATTCTTTTTTTTTTCGTTGTTACCTTAAAAAGCCCTCTTTAAAAATCTTTTACCCTGAACGGGCAACAAACAAAGCGCGTTTTTTTTTTGCAACATTGCAGCAAAACGAGTTAAATAGCAATGTTGCGCGTTTTACCACACACGTTCAAACCTGCCTTGCAACAAATACGGTTGCGAGGTTTTTTTTTCGTGGTTCGTAAAACGCGTAACCTCGCTAGTCAACTCGTTTTGTAGAAAAGTCACAAAACAAGTTGCACGTTTTTTGTTGCCCGTTTTATTGTTCCTCAAGATAAGACAAAAAAAAAAACTCTGGCATCCGGGGTAAAGTTGATCAATATATCAAATGTACCTATGACAATTGTTCCTTGTTTCGCTTTCAGCTCAAGTGCTCCTCCTCCAACGGCCTTCACAGCAGAATTTATACCGACTGTTTATGAAAAACAAGGGCTTTTTGTTAAGTGCAGTTTCGAAAACACACGGCAAAATTCTCTTCACCATGCATGCACTTTATACGTTATAAGGCAACTAGCAGCTATTAGCGAGCTTAAGTAACGACGAAGGACGCCAAAAAGAAATAGAGGGTGTTGACATGACGTCACGGCGGCCATGTTGGTGCTACATACCAATCCTGTGGAAGTTGAAATCTTTTCTTATGTTAACGCTTTCTTTAGTTCCAAAAAATTTGCATGGATGCTGGCCACGTGAATGAAAACGCTCTATTGGTTAAGATTAGCAAAACAACATTTTTTGCACGTGCATCACGCTTTTTTGTACATTTCTTTGCCGTCGTTGCAAGACTACGACGTGAAACGTCCTAGTTTCACGTTTTATGGCGGACGGGAACACAAGACAAGTATTTCATTTTTATCTTCCTGAACTTAGATACAGTACTTTAGAATCAAATCCAGAAGAATTTCCCAACATTAAACAAATTGTATGAAATGGAACAAGAGTAATAAAGTTTAAAAACTGCCAACTCGCTTTTCAAGTCACGTTTTCATTGCCGTTGCCGTCGTGATTGCTTAAGCTCCCTATTAGTCAGTAAGCGAATCTTTGCTGACGTCATCGTTTTCATCTTCTTCATTCGCCACTTGCACATCTCCCACAATGCACCTTATTAGCCCCCCCAAACTTTCGCATAAGGATTATTTTCAATTTCTCTAGGGACGGCTGTAATACCCAGGGGAAGTGAAAAACAAAGGTCTAGCAAATTTTGGGGGGCAAATAAGGTGCATTATGAGAGATGTGCAAGTGGCGAAAGAGAGCAACGATTTTAACATGAGAAAAAGCATCATGCTGAATAATAATTGACCGCAATATTAACTCAATATTAACCAGCAGGCTATGGTCATTTTTTAAAATGGGTTGAAAGACATAACGGATTATTTTCTTTATATAGAACAATTTTTATTTACCAAAATTACAAACACTTCCTCCAAACAGCGCTTTGAAATCCTCTCCGTATAGACCAGCGGAGCTGCAATTCGTGATGCTCGCAGGGCCTGATAGGAGATAAATTAAAAGGCCCAATTATTTAACTACTTGGCATGGGTACACTTTACAAACAAGGTTTAAGCTGTGAGACTACGACGACACGGAAATTGTCAGTAACCAACGATATTTGATCAGAATGGAGAGCTAGAACAATAGAGTGAGAACTGTGTAATAGGTGGTAACCCTTTGGGAATAGCCAACAAGAACATTTTGTACTGGCTGACCGTGGAATGCAGAACTGAACAGTCTAAGGGTAAATCATGGTGGTGGAATCCGGAATATGGGAAAATTTTGCTGGTGAAATCCGGAATCTTGGGCTTTGGAATCCCACTAACGATTTGAATCCAGAATCAAAGCTCAAATACTGGAATCCAGTACCTAGAATCCGGAATCCACGGCGTGGAATCCAGAACCCAAGACTGTCTTGGATTCCCTTACGTAGGGAGATTGTTCTGATTGACTGTGGAATGCAGAGTTGACCAATCTAAGGGTAAATCAAGAGCAGAGGATGGCGGGCGACTAGGATACGTTTTATCACTCAAAGACTTTGTCACCTCTTCCTTGTGCCAGAACAATAGAAATTAGAGAGTAAAACCCATATAATATAAACAACTTACAGTGAACTTATCACTTTTTCCGACCTCGGTCCGCACTGTAAATTACCGATCTTTATTCTGTAATTCACATTACGGATCCACCGAGCTACGAATATTTCCAGCTAAGCCAATATTTTGGTCAAAAAAAAAATGTGGTCGGCCTCCGATCAAGAGCGCACGCATCACGTGTATTTAAAGGAAATTGTGCAAATCGCGAGTACACTGAGTATTGCGTTTGTTGGACATGTTCTCGAGGTAGATTTCATTCATCTGCAAAATGATAATGTTGAGTATTAACTTTGTCCAGACATCGGGTCCGACCACAGAAAAGATTTCGTCAAATATGGGCCTATTTTGACCAGACTTGGGAGGGGGAAGGATTAGCGCAGTCGGCTACTGAACGGCCTTCTGTGTGGAAGTTTCCTATTCCGTAAAACGGAGCACTAATGAAGAGAGAGAGAGAGAGAGAGAGAGAGAGAGAGAGAGAGAGAGAGAGAGAGAGAGAGAGAGAGAGAGAGAGAGAGAGAGAGAGAGAGAGAGAGAGAGAGAGAGAGGGGGGGGGATGGGAGGAACGAATGAGCGCATCGTCGGCCTCAGGTTTAACTATTTTGAGCTACCGACGACAAAAAAAGGACTCTTTACCTTTTACCTTAACTCATTCCGATAACGGGTTGTTATTTGCGGCTCTGAACCTCGAACAGAGCTGATAAGAGGAATAAATAGCTTGAGACTAGCCTTACCTGCATGCATTCCATCTTTTTTTATCTTGAAGGAACCACCAACACTTGTATTCTCATTAATATGCATTCCAAAAGAACGAGAGCGTGATCCGCTGATGTCTATAGGCGAGTGGACCTCAATGTGTCCATGGTAGCTGACAAGAGAAAGGGCGTGCAATCCAGTGATATTCACCCTCACCTTACTACCGATAAATATGGTTGACGAAAATTCAATTTTACAGACTTTGTAAGGAATAATTGTATCCTTGGACTGCCCGGGTATATTAAAGGATCTGTCCTCGATTTGGCCTTTGCATTCATGTTTACCGTACCATCGCATTTCACAGCTCGTAGTGTTGATCATCAAGTCTGTTTCCTTGTCAAAGTACACTAAATATGAAAATAAAACAAAAGGTTATTGTTTCATTTGAGAGCGCTCTTACCACTAGTGGTTCAGATATAGAATAATATTTGTCTCCAATATACATGTATATATGTTCAAGGGATGACTCGTCCTCAGTCGTCAAGGGAAACGCGTAGTAGACAGGCTCGGGGGAATGGTAAGGAGGAAATAGGGAAAGCGGACTACCTTTTCCTGTCCTTTCCGTTGTCGAGATGCCGTGCCAGTTTCTCGCGACCGATCCGCGCCGGGGAAAAGGTTTTAAAGGACGACTGGCGACGAGTCAGTCAAAAGCGTTGATAAAACAATTTGCGATTAAAATCGAAGCTCAGGTCTCTTAACAGACAAATAAGCGTCCGGGTGCTCTTTCGAGTAAACACCGTCTTTGCAAAGGTATTGTTTTGTTCGGATTTCGACTTACCCCCGGGTAGACTATTTATTTCAAACACATTTGAGGGGGTACTTAATAGAGACGAGGGACTATTTGAGAGGGGGGGGGGGGCGCTTATTCAATTTAGCGAACACGATGGTATCGGTTCTTCGCAAAGGACTAGAATGAATATAAAGTGGAAAACCTTAGTAACATGAAGTTGGAGGTCATGCAGACGAGGATCAAAAACAAATCCGAACTTCCAGTTGGTGAATAACCACCCCGGATCCGTCCTCACAAAGTTTTACAGTCGTCATTGATTAATAAGTGAAGAATAATAATGGGGAGGTGAGGGGGGCTTATTAACTTTCTCCCTCTGAAAAGGGGGGCGGGGCTTATTGAAGAGAGGGGTCTAGGGTGCTATATTTACGGAATGCTCGTATTGGTGAAAAGCTAAAAACTGTTAA
Source organism: Porites lutea (assembly GCF_958299795.1). NCBI lineage: Eukaryota > Metazoa > Cnidaria > Anthozoa > Scleractinia > Poritidae > Porites > Porites lutea. The sequence goes on along the minus strand of NC_133202.1, from coordinate 10,445,111 downwards.
TAAACTTTACAATCACGTAAAACATTTTATCGACCAGCCAATAACGCTGGAAAGGGAAACCAATGGGATTAATCGTTTGGGTGTTGTGACATTTATTTGATAAGGTTTTCGTAAAAAGCTGAATAATCGGTCCGGAAAGCACAATTATGTCTTGAACTAAATTAGACGCAGCACTAGTTTAAAGAGTTCCAAATCTAAAAGATACTCATAGTGACTAAAACAGTTTTTTATTACTGAGAAGGCTTCATTACAATAGATCACTGGAATTTGAAATTTGTTCCGTAAATTCTCTATAAGGCCCCCTCTCTCAAATAAGCCCCCCCCCCCCCTTTTCAGGGGAATAAAGTTAATAGGCCCCCCTCTCTTTTTGGCCCCCTCCCCTCCTCCTCATTATTCTTCACTAATAAATAATAGACTGTATTAAGTAATGATCAGGGTAATGTGGATAGCAATTTCTTTTGTTATGCGGCAACGGTGCTTTCCCCACATAGGAATGTTCTCATTTTTGCACAGAGAATGCGCAAATCTACATGAAGGCCGTTTACGCAATAAAATGCATTTACACTCCACTTTGAAAGGGTGTTTTTTTGTGTTAAAAGATTTTGACCAATCACAAGCGCTGAAAACAATAGCCAAGAAAAATTTACAATTCTACATGTTCCCCACATAGGATTTCTTTGTTATTCAAACTGAGACCAGATTTTTTTATATGGAAGATGGTTGGAAAGTAAGGATGAATATATGTACTGCTTTATGAAGTTTTGATAACTTTTGTTGTTTAAGCCAGTCAGAAGTAAGTACACACAATAGAAAAGTTATCACCTTTTTTGCATTCCAACATGTTCGTTGCCGTTGTTGCTATCGTTCTTATCTGGACCGTTTCTTTATCAATCACGGCCGTAAAACTTCATTTGTACTAATTCACGTGTTGGAAGTTCGGATTTGTTTTTGATCCCCGGTTGCATGACTTCTAACGTCTTGTACTTGAGCTTTTCCACTTTGCATTCTAGTCCTTATGGAGACCTGATACCACCATGTTCGCTAAATTAATTTACCCCCCCCCCCCCCCAAATAAACCCCACTTCCCTCAAACGTGTTTGAAATAAATAGTCTCCCGGGCGGGGGGGGGGGGGGGGGTTAATAGAGGATTTACGGTATTCGAGATTTGAAACGATCCTGTCATCGTGTCGTTTGAGCTATTCTGTTGGGGTACATGGAATAGCAATTTGGGAGAGGCCATTATCTCTTCTATTGACCATGTCATCAAAAAACATTGACAAATACCCGGGATAATTAGCGAGATCTTTTCTATGTTTTCACAAAAAAGTGACATGTTTTAAAATTGGTACTCGATACTAGTAATGCTGGAGTAATCAACATTTAAAACGAGAAAACTGAAAACTGGCGCCATTCCGTTTGAAATATGAGCTGTCACGAGAGATTAGTCTATTTTGCTGTCCTTCTCCTACGAATTTAAATGGAATTTCTTAATGTTTAGCACTCCTAGTTTAAGATAAGCAGGATCTCGGTTGGATCATTAGGCTTTTAATTGGTCAACATGATAAATTCATTTTGGTTTATTGTGAAAAGGATGTAGCATGCGTAATTTGTAGGATTATACGACATTCTTGGAATTTCTGTTAGTACGGTATGTTGTTAAACATGAAAAGTCCCATCACACACTCCTCATAAACAGAGCATCGAGCAAAAGTGAGCCTAACGGTGGATTTTCACTATCATACAATTTTAAATGGCGGACGAACATGCTCCACCTTGCATTTGTGCTTGCATTTGCCGTTCACACAAACGGCACACAAGTGCTTTCTTGTTCTTGCGTTTGCGTGATCCCGATTCACTCGAAAGAATTGCGTTAAAATTTCCATTGAGTTGTTCACAGGTGTTTTTTTTTTTTTTGCGTTTGCTCTGTCCCGGCGGTGCACTCATGTGAAACGAAAACGAGTCATATTACCCTTGAAAGTAAAACTAATACTAATAATATGTACTACCCTCCGCCAACAGAGAATGAGCCCCTCTGCTTAACTATCTTACATCACACCTGTGTTAACGTACTAACTACGACTTCAGCCTGACCATGATAACATAAATGATAGCAACAACAACAACAAAACTAATCACATGTGTATTTAGGGTTGCCTAGTCCATGTACGGCGTCTTCCCAGGCCTTCTTGGTCAATAAATTTTCGGTGACGTATCCGAGACGAACGGCTCGCTCGGACCACGTGACCCGAAACGCCTAGGCCACGCAGAATTATGAGGCCTAACGACTGGGCAATATTTAGGGCATAAACACTTAGTTTGCTTGTGATCCATCTCCCCAGAGCCTTATCGACACAAGACGAAAACTTACATATCATCCAGGTTCGGTTATATTGTTTTCCACACAATCAACAACAATATCCTTTCAAACTCTAAATGATTCAATAAATCCTTAAAACTGGCTATTTTTTAACTGTGAAATACAGTAGCCTCCCCGCTTGTGTTGAGCTAAAAAATTATACGGGTAAGTCAGGTGCATTTCTCGAATTCGCACTGGTGGAAGCTAACGTTGAGGCAACTAAAACGATTGCTTTTGCTTCATTTGATGGTTTCTCAGTAAAGTGGAAATGAGCCATACCCTAAAATATGAAACACCCAATCCTGACTCTCTTAGATTGGCCGTAAAAGCAATTTGCTATTCAATTGAATTTTAGAAATACCACAATAATCTGATCCTTAACAGATAACCTGGAAACCGGCGACTCGGAATTGTGGAAAAAAGCACTTCATCGCTGGTTTTGATTTGAATATGATATTAGTTTTTGTTACTCACGTAGAAGAATTAGTTAATACCCGAGTTTCGATATCTCAATTTTCATTCTGCTCGGAGCGAAAGCTGTGAATTGTCTCTACGAATAGCATCAACTGTCTTAACTACTCTTTTATTTTCAATAAAAAAATGGCCAAGATGAGGAGAGAGGTTTTAAACGGTAGATTGAAGAACCAAATACCGTGGAGTGACAATCGAAGAAAACAATTACTGGTGTAGGCTGTAATTGTAATTATAAAGCAATTTCTGGTATCAAGTCAAGAAGATGAAGATAGTTTACCAATTGTTTTCCATACCTGTCCACACTAAGTCATTACACAACAATATTTTTGAGTAGTTCGTCTTGTTCAAAAGAGGGTTGGTGATTACTATCTCATAATACCAAAACCTGTATGAACCGGCTCATGATTAAAACAGAGTTTTGCGCGTGTTAAACTGATCGTGAATAGCATAATAGTCAGCCATTCTGAGTTCTACCAACCCCTACTTCGTTTGGGCTTCCACCCTCGTTGCTCGCGGCTTCGTCGTTCTCTACACACCCGTGTTCTCGATCTGCTGTAACTCAAAAGACAAATAAGAGACCGCTCGCAATCTGATCCTAAACATTGTGTCTTTGAACATTGTCAAGAACTTGTGTATATAGCGAGGGCTAGAAAACATTGCTACCTAGAATTGAACCAATTTACCAACAAACTTAAAGGTCCTCTAATTGTCTTAATCCGCGTAAAGAATTAAACTTACTTTTATAATATAAATTACTGGCCTTACAATATGTGGTCAACTGGAAAAAATCTACTTGTTTGGCATATGATTATAATAAATTAGAATATTGAAACAGTAGGGCCATTTAAAAGGGGCACCCAACGACGGTTTCCTCCTAAATACATTGAAAACTCTTTTCAGGTTATCCAGAGTGCTTTTAGATCTTTAGAAATGTATTCTAAACGGCGCCATAAAATTTGTGTCTGTTCTGTCATCCAGGAGGAACTGGAGTCTTTTCGAAATTAAAAGGACTTCAGTGTTATTTTCCCGAAAATTTTAGATGCAATCCGAAAATGTTTGGCTCCCTTTTTCTGCGAAAATAAGCCCACATTTGGGGAGTAAAATGTGAGAAGTTAAACTTCAGAAAATCGTAGGGAAGTTATTAGATAAGCTTTGAAAGTTGTACCCGAATGGAACGGTCATCTAGAAATTTCTAGTCGTCCTTAAGCAAAAGAAAATTCTAGGCAATATTTGCTTCTCCGAACAGATAATTCACAGAAAACAGTCATTGGGTGCCCCTGACTTAGATAAGGAAAAATCGAGATATGGCTTCCGTAAGAAGTATCCCATTTAGGACACAAATTTGTAGTTTAAACAGCGCTTCTTAAAAAAAGACACGGCTTTAGCGATTGTTCTTTATTTCTATTTTGGACAAACGTGACTTTGTTTCCGGTTTATCTACCGATGTCGGCCGGAAATTCTCCCAAGCCAAGGTTATTGCTCAATAACGTTAGTCGAAAACTACAGTACTGACGTTAACAATTTACCGACTAAAACCAAGGTGAACCCTTAGATTCAAAATCTGGTTTTGGATTTTTGCAAAATATGTAAACACAGTTTTTGGCTCCAAAAAACGAATTAGGTTTTCGCAAAAAATACGCACCAAAAAGACCGATATTTGAATAAGACATGGTATAAACAGGGGCACCCAACGGCAATTTTCGGAAGAATATCTGTTCGGAAGACGATTTGAGATCTAGAATTTTCGGAACATTTGTTGTAAAATTCTGCTTGCCTGCCTCTCCTAGGATTTTCGGACACCAAAAAAATGGTATAATTGCCTATTTTTAACGGATTTTTACCCTAAAAAGGTCACCTAGAATTTTCGGGAGCCTTTTTTCTGGCTGAAATGTTCGAAAAGGTAAGTTTTGATCCCTATTATTTTCGGATCACTAGGCTTTCAGCTAGGAGATCCGAACAGATGAAAAATTTTTAGGGGATAAAAATATGCCTATATCTACCGTTTAAATACTAAAATACGTTTAACAGTGCTATGTTTAAGTGGTTTTGAACTATATTCTCCTTGGGTGCCCCTATATAAAGACAGCTGCGTATACTGAAGCTAGCTGCCTATACCATGAGCAAAAATAGAATTGTCTTATCTGATCTTTAATCCCCACAACTAACGCTGTGATCAAAAAGACACTTCTTTTGAAATGAATTTACTGTTTTTAATTACTAACTCTTTTTGATAACACAACAGCAACGCCTTGAGGGAACTGTAAACAATTTGAAAGTCGATGAACCGGGCTTGTAACAGGGGCCCCTAGCTGTGACTTAAAAGGAAGCGTCGATACCTGTCGCAATTCGGGGATAGTCCCTACCGGCCACATTTTCTTCATTAATCTTACTTCTCACTTAATACGCAGAATAACAACGTTTTTGATATATTTCAGGAATGGTGAACGGTCAAATACGAAACTCACAGAGGCAATGAGTGTTAAATGTACAAAAATAATCAAGGAATCAAGGAAACTCACAAAAACAAGATTAAAAACACTTAGAAGAAATAAAATTGCAGGTCTCCGAAACTTTTTATCCGGTCTTGAAATCTCGGAACTGTTTGTGACGAGTCTACAAACAGTTCCCAGATTTCGAGACCGTATGAAAAGTTTCGGAGACCTGCAATTTTATTTCCTGGGATGTTACATAAAAAAAAGGTGCCTTCTGGAATAGATCGTAACATATCCTGACTGAAAAGTAAATAAAGGCTGCCACAGAGTCCAAAGGTCTTTAAATGAGTAACTTAAAGCCGATGCGGGACGGACAGCAAAGAAAAAAGCATCGACCTTTGTTGACTTGTGTTAACTTGGTGAAAATGGCCAAGAAATAAGTCTGCCAGGTTCACGGAATAATTACTATTACTTTAACGATTGCACTCTGACAGTACAAAAAAGTGAGCGGGTATTAGAAAACCACCCTGGTGATGCTAAATTACAAACAGCCTACTTTTTAGTTACTTTAAGCTATGTTTTTGTCCTCGCCATAAAGCCAGACATTTTATTTGAATATCATGCCGCGAAAGGCTACCAAACGACGACTATATATAAGAATTATGTCGCGATACCTTTTGGAAAAATCTAATCTTTTGTGCTTTTGATAGTAAATTCTGTTTGATTTCGTAAGAGCCACTTCGTTTGCTGCATGACTCCTCGATGTCTCAAAGGTTCCATGTAAATTGGCCGCAGACGATAGAGATTGTCGCGCAATGCCTTTAACTATAATAACAGGCTATCTATTGATACTATACTTACTATACATTGGGTTAGAATTTGAGAAGCAACCATCCACTTTTGCAACGCTAAAGACAAGAAGAGCAAGGAATATACGACTGTGGTCCATGATTTTTTGTCACAATTCGGCAAATTTTCTTGACGGACTTCCTCTCCGCCGAACAAACGAAGTACACTATTTACTGAAGGAAGATCGATTAACGTCTAATGGGTTGACGACAATGCCCTACAATAAAGGGGTGCAAATGGTATTTCTGGTGTATCTTCTGTCACATTCCTGGGGTCATCAAATAACCCGCTCTAATTTGCCAATGGACCCTGCGGTATGGCCATGTCAACATATGTTTCCATTTGCAAGGAAGAACAGCCAGTTTTAATTTTTCATATTTGTTCATCATTCGGCAAAAACAGGCCAGTGATGGATAGAAGTTTTTGCTCACAACTGGCATCTCACGCCACCTCGAGGCGAGTAGTTGGTGGCCTGGTTTCCGTGTTATATGTCGGTTGTTTACCGTCTGCACTGAAATTCTCAAAGTATTGGCTGTCAGGTCCCTGAGTAATTGAACTCACTTGAAGCACCTTGATTCTTGACCAGTTAATAGGATTTGCCTCTTAAAACTTCGACGAAAAAAACAACGCGGAACGCGTTAGTACTTACTTGAATTTTTTCAAAGGAAAATTTTGCTTCTTACAACTGGCAACTTCAAGCCAGTTTGGATCTCAAGCGAAAACGCGAATCTACCTTGATTCGTTTCCAGGCGGTAGTTGTAAATTACAAAAAAAGAAACACGTATCCCCAACGAAATTTATTCTGTTTTTTTTTTTTTTGGTCTAATTTCTCAACTACCGTAACAAACTGATACAGACGTAAATAGCAATAAACTGAAAGAGCCTTATTTTATGCTATTCACGCAAACTACTCGCTTTTCTTTAAAAACGTATTAGCTTTAGCTCAAGGCTCGACGATATAAGATATTTTAGGATCGCCCGACATTGTTTTATTCATAAGGGACATTACCAATATGGACTTTTACTCAAGAGGGTCATATCATATTCATGAGAATTTTACCCTAAAATGTTTCACTTTTCAACAGAACACTTCTACATGTTTACTTATAACATTACAGCAATGATTCCGATATAAAACACTAAACCCTTAACCTTAACCAGACCATGATAAAAATATAACCTTTCGAGATTTTGGACGGCCGGACCACTTTTACTCGTCTTACACTAGCCACCAGTTTGTTATTCAATTTTAAAGCGTAGTCTCATGATTGCAGTGGACCTCTACGGCTGCCCCTACGCATGTAGATTAATTTATTTTAAAATTTTTCCATAAAAATTATTCAGGAACGTCTGTTATATACCGAGTTATCAAACGATCATTTGTGAACTTAATTCTTTCTTCTTCATTTCTAATTTTATTCAAATGTCATAGGACGGTTCTCCCCACTGATTTTTTAAACAATCTTATACTATACGTCGAAGAATCATTCTATTAATCAACTCTCGAAATGTATCATACTCAAATACCTCGCTGATGTCTGTGAAAGATTTTTCGGATTACTGGCCAATGAAGTCATTACCAATGAATTCGGAATATGACAATCAACTGATATCCTACACTACAGTTTGCAGGTGTTCGCTTGGGAGATAGAGAGGAATAAAAGATGACCAAACAAAGTTGGTGGTTTATTCATACTAGTGGGTAGGGAATTTTTCCTTCGGTTAACCAAAAATAAAAATAAAATTAATCAAGCTGTTAGTCTATCTTCTCTTCCCTTGGCCACAGTTAGTAATTGTGGTAAGGCTAACATACTTACAGTCTGTTCCGACACTGCATGTGTAAAATTTAAGTTTACTAAGAGAGGGGTAAACGCCGCCTTTGTTGGTTAATAGGGAGGTTAAGAAGACGAGTTTTTGAGCGACTAACGTCAACCGGAAACAAGCCCTATTCCCTGGCCTTTAATGTGCCATTAACCTTCAAAATTTGTATTGCTAAGTGTTTAAGTCTTATAGAGACGCTTGCCTGAAATTATGGACAAAACCACGGCCCAAGGACGCTAAAAATTCCATTTCCGGTTGACGTGCGTTCCTCAAAAAGCTCTTTGGTTAGGCTCTCCAATGCCCCCGTTTAAGAGGCTCTTGTAATAACACTTCACTACGTAGCTAGACTACGAGCAGTCTCTCTTTTTTCTGTAGTCCGTCGAGCAAAACGCGAGAAACGCAAATGGCCGCGCGCGTGACTGATGGCGCGAGACGGGAGAGGCACTTTTTTCTTTTCTTCTCGGGCTGCCGCCCTCGTTTCGCGCGCCTCGCAGTTTCGCCTCTCCCGCGCGCGTGCATTGCTCTCACTAAATCTGAAGAAAAAGAGAGACTGCTCGCAGTCTACCACGTAGCATATTAGACACGAGAAGAGGTTTTCCATTCGATATCTGCAAGAAACTATCCCGGAGGTGAGTTAAAAAACGAAAAGCAGCCGATTCTTTTCAACTTAAATTTCGGCGATTGAAGTTTCTGGATAAAAGATGGAACACGCTTTAGAGCGTTTGACATAGCTACTGAAATGACCAATAATTCTGCTGGAGATTCAAAACAGAACTCTGGTAAATTAAAGTTTTTAAGTACGTTAACACTTTGTCCTATTAAATTTTAATATATCAAAAGAGATCGCAACGTGTGACGACCAAGATGGCGGGTGGAGAGTTAAACACGTGGAGAGTTTAAAAGTACAGAATTTAAGAGTTTAACTGTACAGAATTTAACCCAGAGCATGAGTTTTAAAAAAGAATATAAACTCTTTCTACTTGACAGTCAGGCATCTTGAACAACTCTAATCTGTTACTTAGTATAACCTCCACCCACTTGTAACCGCTATGTGGTAGTAGCCAACTCGAAAGCTTGGCTCCTTTGGCTGCTACACACTCTTTTCCTTTGTTATGTTTAATTCGATGTATAGTTAGCTCTGTTTTTTTTTATTTCTTCTCTGTTTTTATCCTTATTGTTGTTGTATTGTAATTGAATAAGTGTGAATAAATGAACTTGAACTTGAACTTGGGCTGTTACACTGTGGGACAATTTCGGAGGACCAATAGACCTTTTTACCGATACGGCGGCCATATTGAATTAATTCGATTTAAGGAGTATTATAGGATGCCCAGGGGGCACGAGCACATTTCGTTTGTATTTTCGAGCGCTTTTCGGGACATTTTTTCTTAAAGATTTCTTGGAATAAGATTGTAATGGGAAAAAAGATCCTTGTGCCGTGTTTGGATGTAATAATGATCATTTTTTTCTAGTTTAGTTATGGTCTTTCACTGTATATTTCTCGGGAAAAAGGCGATCGTTATTACATCAAACACGGCACAAGGATCTTTTTTCCCATTACAATCTTATTCTAGGAAAACTTTAAGAAAAAATGTCCCGAAAAGCGCTCAAAAATACAAACGAAATGTGCTCATGCCCCCTGGGCATCCTATGATACTCCTTAAATCGAATTAATTCAATATGGCCGCTGTATCGGTAAAAAGGTCTATTTTGACCCAGTTTGCTGGCGATAGAAAATAAAAGCGATAGCGTGCCCCAAACTCCGTTCCAGTATCCGCGCAACTTCAATACCCTATTTGATAGCCGGGAGCGCTGCTTGTCAGCGCATGCGCAGCACCCTGGGTAGGAAAATCTGGCATCTGTGTTCCATCCCGATCATTAATATTTTACTTGTTAAGGAACTATAATAACCGATTATGGTTCATGTCGCTGCGTGAACGCACTTCCGTTAGCCTGCATTTTCGTGGGGTGCGCAAGTGTTTTTTATTCGCCGCGTTACCGCCGTGTTAAAAGCGCCATATTGAATAACAAAAAAGCGGCGAAGGCTACACATCCGTTCTTCAAAATTGCGACCTCTTTTCTGCCTTTATGTATAGTGACCTTCAGTAGCGTAATTTATGAACTTACCGGCTACTTGTTCCAGTCCTTCCTCGCCATTCAGTATTCCACGTCCTCCGCGCGTGTGAACTGCACTGTTGGCAGTGTAGTTTTTGTTGTCAGTCAAAGAAAAGACCTGAATGACTCCACCTCCACCTCCTCCCCCACAGTAATGAGAGTGGCCTATTCTGTACCCACTGTGTCCTCCTTTTGCCCATAAGCTTCCTCCACTCCCAATAATAACCTGAAATTCAGGAAGAAACACATCGACGATTAATTGTCTGCCAATTCCAAGCCGTAAAGGCAACAAATCTGGTTAAAACCTTACGACACTAGAGCAATAGCTCGTCAAAATAACGCATTTTTCTTTTTTCCCATTGCAGTATTGACATCATGCAGCTTGGGGGAGAAGGGGAGAACCGTAATTGGCTGTTACAACATTTCCAAGCTCCTAGAAGAAGAAAATTAATAACTAGTTAACTTAGCGAAGGGCGTTTTCGCATCTTATTGCCACAAGCGTCCAAAGAAATGTTGACCAGGGCTGTACCTCCACGTGTTGCCAAGGAGTATTTAGCCATTCGTCTCTTTGGAAAAGAGAAGAAAACTGGAGCCGAGGTGCGTCTCTTTCTGGGCATAACAAGATGGCCGCCGTAAAAAAGAGCATGTGAAGTAACATTATTAAAATGAAGCTGACTGAAGAGAAACACTATTGGAATTTTTGCTTGCGGTTGTGTCTTGCCGAGGTGAGGCGCAATGAGTTGGGAATGTGCATAACGTAAGCAGCACGCGTGTTGCTGACTTCGACTTCCTCACGGAGAACCTCGGTAGTGGATGTTTAACTTGTGCTTACTCACTTTGATTTTCATTTAAACGCTTTCTTTATCACATTGTGTCCTAAAGACGATATCTCGAAGTAAATTCTGTAAAACGGATTTTATAATACTTTTTCCCTTTTTCTATTTTGAAACTCGCCCAAGTCCTCTCTCAAAAATCGGAGAAAATACATTTGGTGCGCTTTTTCTGCAGCTCTACCGCAAAAACGAGTACGGTGACCCCCATTTTTTATTTCATGATTTTAATAAGGACAGTGCTTCCTTTCGATGAGAAAAAAATTGGCACAAATCTATGTTCAGTTTTTTTGGCAGTTTTTCTAAATTTTACGGATTGAGCTATCACGGGTCGAATAGCACGTGTCCAATTTAATTCTACTTTGGAGCGTAAAGTAGAAATAAGGGCATTAAAAGGCATTTTTCTGGTACGTAAGTGGATAAACAATACATTTAAGTCAAATTCTGTGCGATACCACATGCATCATTGAAAAAATCTCTCCTTTTTGTCTAGTTTTGGGCTGGGCGCGGGATTTGTCAAAAGGTCCTAAATAGCCGTATTTGTCAGCATTGTGACGTCAAAACGAGCACGGTGACCCTCACTTTTTATTACTTTTTTTATCATCTTCTTGACTTGTTACATCACTGTACCAAGTTTCATCTACAATCTATGTTGGGTTCTTTTACTAAGGAATCACCTTAAAAAGTGAATTTGTGTTCTTTCAGTCTTTATCGCAATTATTCCTACTTACTTACTTTGTCAAATGTACACGAACCCGCCTGAATTTGAATTCCAAGGGACCATATACAAGTTCACAAAGCGAAATAAACTTTCGTCGTTGCTTGTTTACCTTCTTCATAAAACAGGAGATCAGGCATTTACACGTCGTAGTCGTGCAAAAACGGCAAACAAATGTAGAATAAAGCTTGATGCACATTCAATTTTTTTTTGCTTATTTAACCTATTGGTTTTTAGACGTTCTCGTTGCCGTCGCGTCGTTGAATCTAAAAGTCTCTAATTGCTTCTGGGATCGTTACTAGGGACGCGCTGGTCAGCTAGGGAGCTTAAACAACAGCGTTTTTGAGCGACGGACGTCAACCGGAAGTGGACTTTTTGCATCATTGGGGAGCAGTTTGGTTGAAACTCACGGGTAAATCGTCTTTAAAAGAGAAAAGAAACTCAGCAATACAAGTTTGTTAGCGTCAAGGCATATAAAAAGGGAGAAGGCCTCACTTCCGGTTGACGTGCGTCGCTCAAAAACGTCGTTGCTTAAGGTCCCTATTGGCTAATTTTTTCCCCTGTCCCCAGTAATAGTCCCAGAAGTCTCTTTTAAAAGTTACCTCAGCCCAGTTTCTTCTCTTTTCTAAATGAAAGTGGCGAATTATTGGATGAGGTTGAGTCAGGAGCCCGGCTCCTGGTTGAGTATGATCAAAAGAATTATGCAGATCGAGGAGGATGTTTTCCAGCCACTGGGCGTGCTACTGGAAACCCGGATGTAACTGTCTCATTACCTTATCCCCTTGCAAGCGTATCAAGCCACCTGAACTTCCTCCAGCACAGTGTTCGTCACTTGTGTTGTCACTTGAGTAACCGTTTGCCATAATTTTTGCATCTACAATTAACAAAGAAAATTGATCAGAACTCTTATGAAAAAAAAATGGGGGCGAGGGGAAGAAAACTATTTAAAGAGGGAAATTTTGAGTTTTGAAATGATCGAAATTTTAATTTAAAGTGAATTATAAATTTTAGGCAAGGATCACATAGTCCGCTAACCCATAAAGATACCTTTGAACCCGTTTGAATGTTGTTTCTTCCTTCCTCACAGGATTTGGGACTCTCGTCAGAGAACCCAAAGCCTGACGCACTCTGTCTTTGAAAATCTACACTGAGTGTGATTGTCTAGTTTCCTAAAACCGCAAATGTGCAAATCACCACCTTGTCCAATACTCACTGTTAAAGACTCAAGTGGTATGAGTGGTTAAGTTGTGCGATTGGTTCAAATAGAGAATGTGATACGTTTGAGTGAAATAAAGTGAAGTACATTACTTGGCTGCATCTCATTAGAGGGGATTCTGTCAGATGGTAAGACTCGTAGGAGTCGTACAACTGTATGGTGAAATAGCATCCCATTAGAGACACTTGTAGAATTTGTGAGCAAAGTTGTCGAGGGGAGGCCTTTCGACTGGTACGACTCGTGCGAGTAGTGCAACTGGCGAAATAGCATCTCATCAGCGACACTTAGAAATGAGAAGCAGAGTTGTCGAAAGCGGGGCTTTCGAGTGGTACGAGTCATGCAACTGGTGAAATAGCGCATAAACAGGAACGGATGTACACCATGAATATTGCTCGTTCTATAAGCATCCTACACGACAACTATTCGATGCTTATAAAATCACTTTGATAAGGTGGTACTCTTAGTCACTTTTTCTTAAGGCTTAGGCACGCACAATCAGCCTGTGAATAAAGCCGTCTTTCCTTTCTTCTCTCCGCTAGGGACGTTTCGCAGAAGAGACTCACTTAAGGTTTTAGGGACCTTAACGAAGGGCGACGACGATGGCAGTGAAAACGTCGGTAAAACAATGAATTTGTGTTCTTTCAAACTTAATCGCGTCTATTTAAAGCCTCTAAATATGTCCAATGCAGGCGACTTCTCCTGGAGTTGAATTCTTAAGGGTTTTATTCAGGTTCAAAAAGAGGAAGGAAAATTCGTCGTCGTACGTCCACGTCTTCCATAAAACGGCAAATTAGGAAGTTTCACGTCGTAGTCGTACAGTGGACGTCAAAGAAATGTACTAAAAAGCATGATGCACGTGCAGAGCTGTTGTTTTGATCATTAAACCTGTTGTTTTTTTGAATTCGTCGTTGTGGTCGTCATCGTAGTTGCTTAAGCTCCTTTTTTAGCCAAAGAGTGCGTCAGGCTTTGGTTCTTCTGGCGAGAGCCCGATCAAAAAAATCTGTGGAAACATTGAAGAAACAAACGCTCGAGCCTGATTGCTAACAACTAGACTCCACACATATACTTCTTCATTTTTTGGTGGTATTTGTTGTGCTCGTTTTATCTGGACAACCCCACTGCTGTTTACGGATACAAATTATCGATACTCACCAACGGTCAATGTTCCATCGACTGCGATTAGTTCAATAGCTCCGCCTCCAGAGCCTGACTTGCTTTTGAATAAAACAGTTCCTGAAAAGGAATTAAAAAAGAAAGAAATACAAGGGGCAGTGTCATTAAAATTTATTAATTTAAATTAATATATTAATATTAATTTAAATTAATATTTATTTTTTTATTAATATTTTAATATTTAATTTAAATTTTCTTTATTTATTAATAGATTTTCATGAATTTCACGAGGAAATCTATAGAAAAGTTAATATTACTTGAAAATATATAGATCCCTGTAAAATTAAGGACAATGAAAAGCGGCGAAAAAAATCAGCTCAGTCTAAAATCATTACTAAGAGCAATCATAAAAGGTAAAAGGTAAAGGCGCACACGAGCCAAAGGCCCAAACGGTCGGAGCTTATTTCGGTTTCATTAGCATGAGTTTTGCTACCCCCCCCCCCCCCTGGACGGGATGCTAGTCCATCATAGGGTTACCCCCCAGTAGTATGTCGCAGGTACCCATTTATACACGTGGGTGAAGAGAGACAAAGTGGAGTAAAGTTCCTTGTCTAGGGAATCAAGGCAACGGGCGAGGCTTGAACCTGGACCTCCAGATCCGGATTTTCAGGTGTTTACCGGCCACTCGGCCACACACGGCTTCGCGTAAGAGTAATCCGGCTAACTTTTTTCGTTCATTATTTTCCCAACCAAACCTGTGAGGCCTTCTCATAGCTGCGAGGCGCCTCATAAAAACTGTTTAAAGGTAGAAGGAAAGGAAGTTAAAGGAATGAAATTTAAAAGTCAGGTTAGCCTGCGCGCTAACTCTCCATGGAGCTTTTTTCCCCAGGCTAAAGTCAAGAAGTCGACGTTGCATTTTCGACTGTGTTATTTGGGGAAAATCACTTAGAATCCACCAATGATGATTTCTGATGCGTAGTTGTTGTTGTTCTGCATAAAGTCACCTTAATGCTCTTACCTGTACTTCCACCTAGCAGGTACGAAGTATCGTAGTAGGACCATCCGTAAAATCTACTGGTGTTCCTGTCCTGATAAAATCCCCCACCTCTTCCCCCGTGCCCCCCTCCATGATAGCTAAAAGCACCGCCGGGTCCTGCACCTGTTGAAGGACAAATACTAATGATGGTTATGGTGTCATAATAAGGTATCCACTTCATTATAACCTATAATAAGGTGTAATCACATAACACAACGGCACTCTGCAAACCCCCATGTCTAATCTTTCCACTATCCCGTCCCCACCCCACCCCTCCTGTTCGCTCTCTCACGTTCTCTTTGCCTTCCCCTCTCACCCACCCCACCCCAAACCCAAATAGAAAACCTGTTCACAGACTATTCATTTCACGGCACGTAAATTGTTGTACTCTGAAACAGTAGTGGTTTTAGTTTATAGTCAACGCCAAACGGTTAACATGAGGATGTACTCTGAAACAGTAGTGGTTTTAGTTTATAGTCAACGCCAAACGGTTAACATGAGGATGTCACGTGACCAAGGTCTTGAAGTCGCGTTTGTTGTTTGCATTTCACGTTTGAACGGCAAAGAAGGATTTATGGCTAAGTCTTTTGACCATTAAAAAAAGTTCAGTCTCACGTTTTAAGGTAAGAAATAGGTTTCTATACTCGCCTGCGAGTGCTACTTAGTCTTTTTGAACTCAAATCAAGGAATTCTTCAAGGCGATCAAAGAGGAGAGCGTCGACTTGACCAAAAAAACATGGAGGCACGAAACAACGAGCGCCTTGCTAAACTAGCTACACAACTCTAGCAACCTGAAACTGTAAACGGCTGACGGAAACCTGAAGTTTAAGATTTCTCTTCAAAACCTGATGCTAAAGGTCTCAAATGAAAAATGCTTCCTTTCGAAAAAACGTAAGATATAAAAAGACGTAAGAACTCCTAGATATTACAACCCATGGACGCAAGAACCCCTGAACGTAGAACCCTTGGTCGTAAGTACCCCGGCACGAAATAACCCCAATAAACAGCACCATTACCTCTGAACGTAAGAACCCTTGAACGTCAGAACCAATGGACGTAAAATCCTTAGGACGTAAGAACCCCTGAACGTAAGATCCCCTGGACTTAAGATGCCCTGGATGTAAGATCCCTTGGACGTAAGAAACCCTGGATGTAAGACCCCCTGGACGTAAGAATCAATGGACGTAAAATCCCCTGAACATAAGAACCGCTGAACGTAAGAAACCTTGGACGTAAGATCCCCTGGGCGTAAGAACCCCTGAACGTAAGAAACCCTTAACGTAATAACCCCTAAACGTTAGGACCCCCGGATATAAGAACCCCTCAACGTAAAAACGCCTGAAAGTAAGAACCCCAGGAAGTAATAACCCCTGAACGTAAGAAAAATCCTTTAAGATAAGAGCCAATGAAGGTAACAACGTACCCCTGGATGTAAGCAACCCTTGCACATAAGAAACCCTTAGGGTAATAATCCCTCAATGTAAGAACCCCCGGAGGTAATAACCCTTGAACGCAGGAAACAACCGCCGAACGTAAGAACTCCTCGACATAAGAGCCACTGATCGTAAGAACTCCTGGACGTAACGACTCCCGAACGTGAAAAACCCTGGAAGTTAGCGCCCCTGGAGGTATGAACCCCGTAAGAGCGCTGTCTATTCATTGCTAATCGCGGTATATTTCTTGCCTAACTTACCCAATATACAACACGATTTATTGACACGAACAAATCCTCCAAGCCAAAATAACCGCTTTCCGTCGGCAGTAAAGTTGACTTCTTTACCGCTCACATCTAACGTGGTGGCGACAGTGAAGCTGCCATTGACGCTAACAGACAACGCATGCGCACCATAAATTTTCACAACATTTCCTGATGAAAAGACACTTTGAGCTTCGCCAGCTTGGAGATTAAATGTTGCTACGGAATAATTCCACACACCATTATTTGGACCATGAAAAGTCCTGTTCTCTATTATTCCGCTTTTGAATAACTCTGAATTTTCTCGAATCTGGGCTTGCGTTGTGTCGATCGTATACTCGGTGGCATAAACTGTGGAATATAAAGAAACAATTAATCATCCCTCTGGTTTAATGATATGGCAAAGTCATGAAATTCGAAAACAACAGGTTTTTTTTTTCTGTGTTGAAATGGCCATATTAGATTAATTTGAAATGACCAAAACAATGGCATCTTCACATATGCAAAATTCCGATGCGGACTAACGAAGAAGGAAGTTTGAAACCTCGGTGAAAGCGAACACTTCCCAGAGGCGGATCTAGAAGGAGGGTGCAGGGGGTGCGCACCGCCCCCCCCCCTCCCCCCTG
The DNA here is from genome assembly GCF_958299795.1 of Porites lutea. Classification (NCBI taxonomy): domain Eukaryota; kingdom Metazoa; phylum Cnidaria; class Anthozoa; order Scleractinia; family Poritidae; genus Porites; species Porites lutea. Next base: position 10,427,829 of record NC_133202.1, on the reverse strand, counting down.
AGATGACCTGCGGTTTTCTAATATAACTGGTATTGTGCAAAAAAAAAAAACCATGTGGTTTATTGGCGTTGAAGTAGAGCAAGAGACGAGTGCACCTCCTCCTGAAAAAAATCCTGGATCCGCCCCTGCTTCCGCCTTGGCGGGGGAAGGGTAACAGTTGCAGTTGCCTCCGAGCAAAACTCACTCAGTTGTTCAAAAAAACACTGATCGGTGCTTGTATAATAAATGTAGTTCATTTAGATGTTCAGAGCAGTGACTTCAGAGGATTGAAATGGAAAAACGACGTTCCCAGGGTTCTGGGATAGGTAAAACACTCGGTAGCTAAATTAGTTTCTGACATTTCAAGTCGTCAAAAGAGTTCCAACTTCCTTGACATCATAATTGATGAGAAAAACCGATAATTTTTTTCTATTAACACCTAAAAAATAGCCTATGTTATGCTAATGTGAAAATCATGGCAAGGTTATTAATGGTCGCTTTCCTTTGTGAAATGAAGACACAGTAACCGCAAACATTAATGTGCTGATAACAACTGTTTTTGCTCGTTTATTTGCTTTATTCGTGTATGTTTGTTTTGTTTTAAACCTGCACCTTACGTTAAAGGCCCTTTTGAAGCCGTGTCCTTAATCCCAGGGAGTAGCCCGTGAAACAAGTGAATGCTCTCGTTGCAAGCGGCGTTAAATCACCTGTAATACAAGGCTAGGTAATTTGCATGGCAATAAAATTTACTCAGTCCTTGGTTTATAGGATCCTTATTTTTATCCTAGCGGGTGGTTTACGAAACGTGGTGTTGTTGCTGGTTGAACAAACCATAATCGCTGACAAGAAACAGAGGAAAAACGAATAGTACGTGTGTGATTCCCTGACTCGGAAAAATCTGAAGAGTTCTAGATATTTTTTTCAATATCTAAATTATGTTTGTCCATTCTGTCCAACTGTCATCGCATTATTGTTTTTCTTTTCTACCGTATTTACTCACAAGCGCCCTTCTCATATCGGCTAAGCCAACAAACTCACACTTTCAAATATCATTTTGTGTGTCAGTGGCGGGCTTCGTTCTCATAATACTCAAGGTTCTAAACCAAAAAAAATATCAATATAAATTGTGAAGTGGTATATATAAAACCATTCTTGACTTGGAAATGACAAAGACAGAACTTTCAGAGGAACCGAGGCACGAACAATGGTCTTTTGTCGCATGTGAAAATCATTAAAAAAAGAAAAAGGTTTCAGTGTATAGCAAAGTGATGATTTACCGAGCGATAAATAAAGTGAAATAAAATCTCCTTATTTTTTTTATTAATCGGCAGGCAGCAAAATTGTCAGTTTTTGAAGGTCATGTAGCAATATAAATGCAGAAAGAAAATGTTGACACAAGAAAGAAAAAAGAAATTAGTAAATAATGTTTTCATCAAAGGCCAGCTTAGTCGTAAATACCCTCTAGTCGTTTTCCACAAAGTCGAATACGACGTCCTTAGAAACAAGAAACCTTATCCAGTAATCAAAGAACTACAACTTACGATATATTGCAAGCAAACTGATTATAAAACTGAAATTAGTTTAAATAATGGTTCTAAGCGAATTCAGTGCAAACTGTAAACGGGCCTCCAGCTGGTGACTAGTTTACTAGGAAAAAAGTGACTTTCTGTTCGAAAATTTTACGATTAGAACGAACTGAACACGCCTGTAATCAGTTAAGTGTGATTCTGAGTTTATTGTTCGATCAAGACCGTTGCAGGAAGAGAAAAAAAAAAGGTACACAACTCTCATACAAACTCTTCAGTATTTTTACACTCCCGTCAGGGGCCAGCTCCAGTTATGGAAACCTTTTTCGCGTCCCCAGGGTCTTCGCTCAAAAGAGCTTCCACTCTATGGATTGATTTCCAGTATCACGTAATTTTTACGTGCGTACGTGCGTAAAATTTCCGTTCGCAAATAAAATAGAGGCAATGCATGAAAGGTCGCTCGTAAGCGTAAAAGTTGAATCTCGCTCAACTTCTCGTTTAAGCTCAGCACTTTTTATCTTGCCCCTATCTTTTTACGTGATTAAAATTTACGTGCGTTAACGCGAGTAGCCAAAAACGCGTCAGTGGAAATAAACCTTATGTAAAGTTTAATGTTACGGTGTATTACGCGTGAGTATGACACCACCAGATACATCCAGTTACTTTTTTCAAATTTTCCTTCCAGTGAATGACAGCCAGCCCGCGCTGTACACACATCCTTGTACTACAAAATACTTGATTAAAATTTGGATCATCCGCGATGGACACAGATTTATCTAATTCTAAAACGGGCCGCGTATGTTAATCTGAAAGTATATTATTCTTTTTAGTTTTGCATCCCATACATTAGTGTAAAGGAAACAATGTTATCAATTGCTCGCAGATTTTCTAGCGACATAAACAATAAAACTATAAATTTTTATTCAGTGTTTTAGAAAGTCAATAGTTTGCGTTCAAGTATAACTAAGTGGAAGCCGGTAAAGAACTAGTGGGAAAATAATTATAAAACGAGAGCAAAAATAAGAGAGTCGCTAAAAGCAAGTGAGGTCTTGACATCGGCTTTGTTGGCTTTCGTCGAAAAGCAAACAGTGAATCCGCTTTTCGCCTCCAGCATTTTCCAACAAAAATACATTTAACTTCAGCAATGATAAAACCCAGTTAACCGCTTAAGTCACAAGTCCGTCACATTATCGAAGAATTTAAATAATATGTAAGTTATTCAAATTCAAAGAAGCTTCCACGAATGAAAAATTTGTTTATTGAAATATATTTATTTCAACGATCAGTGAAGAGAACAATTAAATAGATGTTCACAGAAATCCTACCTATGTGCCTAGTGCCGGCCAAATTTCCTTTTAAACAATAGCTGTACGAACCTTTTGACTTTTACATACAAAATAAGCCTGCTCTGTTTCGATAAGAAAAAAAAATAAAAGCCTACTTGGTTGTAACAAATAAATGATGACAACCCTTGTTCGTAATAAAAAATCTGGCTTTAATATTTTTCCGCATGTGACTTTAGACAATTCTTTTATGCCGGTAGGTTGCTGCTTTTAGAGAAAAAAGGTTTATTATTTCAACATTATAATTTAAACTAAATTGCTTTTCTAAAAACTGAAAACATTACTAAATTGGGGAAGTCATTGGACGAGAGGTTTTATCGTAATGTAATGTTGTAATGTGGCTGTCTGTTTCATGTTGTTATCATATCTTTTTCCACTCACTTAATCTACATTTTCCGATGGATAAGCGGGATTAGAAATCAGTTGAATAGTTACGAAAAGTTAACTCAAGCTATAGCTTTCATATGGCGAATTATGTTGGTTTTTTGAGAGAATAATTATGCGCAAGATACCCTCGATTCAGCAAACTCAACCGAAATCGTTAAAACTGACACCAGCTCCATTTCACCTGTCGATGACCAACGATTTAAGCGTTCAGGTACTAGGTACCTCGGTCAGTTGTAACAGAAAAAAAAAACGTTTCTAAATACAAGCCTCAACTGTGACAAAACTGAGGATATAAAGAGTTCAAACAATAGAGGCTTTCCGACCTATGTATATCCATGTTTTTCAAGTTGTTCGGCGTAACCAAAATAATTTTCGGCTTGATCAAGGCGTTTCAAGCTCCCCCCGCTGCCGGCGAGTGTCACATTGTGTTTTGTTCCTTGTTACACTGAATCAGATATCAAAAACCAAATTCAAACCGCAAATCTTTGTCGCTAACAAAAAGGTGCAAGTATGTAAAATGCAATATTGCAACCTGCAGTCGACTTTCGTAAAGCGCTGCTGTGAGCGGTTGATCTTATGTATTCTTGCTTTTTAAAAGGTGTTTTTCAAGTTAAGCATGTTCATACCTGATTGTAAATGCAGGAAGAGGATAAATCCATTAATCTAGAGAAATGAAATTACAAAAAAGGGCTTTAAAAATTATCTGTGAGACAAAATCGTCGCAAAAGGAAATCAGCGTCAAACGTACAAGTGTCCATTTTCTGTTACCTGAAGAATACTTGATCGAGAAAGTGACCCTTTTGTTCGTTTCATATTCAGGCACAGGGAATCACTGAATTTTGTATAAGCATATGTTTTGAGGGTAGATGATAAACACGGATAATGTTTTCAGCGAAGTGAACCGCCTCTCACTCAAGCCCTGGCGTCGTTTGCTACTTTGGTTGTCAACAAATAAGCCCGAAATGAGCTGACTCGCTGAATGGCTCTAGAAGCAATCATCGCCAGCTGGTGATGAAGAGCACTGAAAAACAATTCTGCGAATATTTTTTAATTATTCATTAATCTGAGTAATCGGAAGATGCGTGTCAGAAAAGTCAAAGTCTTTTTGTTGAAGGCAAAGTCAGCTCATTGAGAATGCGTTCCTACCCGTATTGGAAAAAAAGAACATAATTAAATGTCCGAATATTAAGGCAAATATATCATCGAGAAATAAAAGTCGTTAGGAAGCTAGGTGAACACGTTTGCATTGTTAACTGCATAAATATAAAAATCATGCCTTTAAGACAAAAAACAACTGAAGCCCGAATTATAATGGGTAATCACTTCATTTCTGCACAGTTCTAACTAAAAGAATATGTCTGGCTTGCTATTTTCCCGAATCAAACGCTGGTATCACCGTCAGCAGAAACTAAATGCCCTTAAAAAATTACATATCCTTATTCGCAGAATTAATGACCAGCAACTTATTGCGCTGTAAATTTAGACAATTAGAAGGTTGGACACTCATAAATCGTAGAAATCCTAAAATCGCAGTTAATGCAAATGCCCTGTCTATTATAAAACGGGCTTTAAATGTTATAAACAAACACCGTATATATTTTTTTTTTGCTGGAGAAGTTTGTGTTTTCTAAGCTGCCGTCGATCAAATATAGTTGTAGTTGACGTAAGAGATTTTTTTATTTACTCAAAAGTGAACGGATGCCATTGTTCATGGTAAACGTTTAAATGACGCTACAATCAGCGAAATACACAAAAAGGGGATCTAAAAGACAGGGGCCGAGCACTTTTCACAAAAAATTTAGACAGCTGTGTTTGGTCTAAGTTAGAGCAGTGCTTTAAGGTGGCTGAACACAGTTTCGCGGGCGGTCAGCGGTAATTCGCGTGACGGCGATTGTTTTAACTTAGACAAACAACATAGCGGCGAAAAAGCAATGGTAAACAGAAGAAGATTTCTCAAAATCTACTCATTAAAATTTTGTGATATTTGGAGGAATTTTTACTTTTAACGTATTTTAGATAATGAGAACTTTAAAATGGAAGTTGAACAGACGATTTTTGTGACACATTTAATAATTACAGTACAAATATATTATTGATTATCTAAAAACCCCTCTGTTAAAATTTGGTCAAGTAAGTTTCAAATGGTAATGATTAATTATAGTTAGCTATGTGCAAGTTTATTGGAAAATCTAATGAGAGAGTTCTGTAAACTGAGCAAAAGTGAAATTTTAAAGTTGTATTCAATCGTTCATGTTGCCATGGAAACTACGAAAATGTCAAATTTTACCGGTCAATCAAAACCTTTCATCAGTATATTTTTCACTTGCCAAGTTTCAGCTTGTGAGCTGCAACCCTTCTCTTGCCATGATTTGGCAAATGACATATTATACTCACAAACTGCCAAAACTGTGTTCATCAGCCACATTAAATATGCTTCACTTGCTGGCTTCCAGTTTCAATAACTTTAGTATCAAAAAAAGCAAAACAAAACAAAACTTTGGGCAAGGAAATAAAGAAACTACTGGAAATAACAAAACGGAAATAAACACAAATCAATAGAAAAGCACAAATTCATGAATACATGTGGTCAAACCTCCCGTAAACGACCACCCAAAATCCAAAGACTTGGTGGTTGCTTACGAGATGTGGTCACTTGTGAGAATCGACAAACAGGGAGTGTCTTCTGAGAAGGAGTCCCAGCACATCTTATTTTTGGACGATTATAGTTGTATTTTTTCTTTTTGTAATTTCTTTACCCATGTTCTATCAGAAAGGCCATAAACATGAACCAGAAATTGGTGAGGCTATATCGAAGGCATTCAACATGGAGGCCTTCTTAACGGGTTTACATACGTCTCTAGTCTGAGCTTAGCAAGGATGTAAAAAACGCAGAATCAATTTACAGCTTTAAAAAGGAAATTCGTAAGGTAGATATTGAACAAGTAATCACAGAGGGCTGTAAAAACTGCTTTCTATATTGTACATAAATGACATTTTCTAGACAAAAAGACATCTCTTAATCAATAAGTATTACTTTATACGATAAATCCAAATACATTTTATCGACGTTTTTTTTAGGGTGTATATTTTTGTAAATTTTATTCTTTGTAAATACTTTTTTATATTAGTTAGCTAGAGCTGATAGTGTTTTAATTTAGTGTCCCCTATTAGTAAGCCTTACATGGCCAGCTAGAAGACCTGACACTGAAATAAAGTTTATCATCATCATCATCAATTTCAAAACCTGTTGTTTCCCGTATGATGAGGAAGCTATGTTTCTGTCGGTGTTTTACTATTGTATTAGTGCTTTTCTCTGTTGCCATCGCAGTTTCAACCCATCTTTGTGTCGTTTGTCGTTTTTCCTCTCCCAGCTCCAATCTCTCCTCCTTTTTGTTATAATTCATTTTCATGATAATTTTAACTTTTTGCTCGCCGCGCGTGGATCTGAGGAAAGAAGGACAACTGCTCGCGGTCTACCATTTCTGCTGTCCTATAACCTGTTTCAAGGTCATGTCGATTGTTATAAGTTTACCCTATCAAGGCCTCATCAGGGGTTGGCCACCTCATAAACCTAAAACCCTTTGTTGCATTTGTATTAAAGGCCTGTTTCAAACATCGTGCTACTGCCCTGCTAAGCTGGCTCGACTGTAGCTCGACTGCAGCACGACACTAGCACGACTTGGTTTCCGACGTCGAATTTAATTCAGTTGAATAGAACAGCCGTTGCCGAAAACAAAACGCAAAAATAAAGAAATAGTTTACCAAAATTTATATGTATTCTAATGCATTTATAATTTATGAATTAAGTTCGGCACGGCGGTAGCACAGCATTTGAAACCAAGTCGAGCTACTTCCGTGTAGTACGGCAAGGCTTGCCATGCTACACGGCAGTAGCACGACTTGGTTTCAAACGTCGCGCTACTGCTGTGCTAAAGTTGAATTTAATTCGATCAATTGAGTTTGGCACGGCAGTAGCACGACGTTTGAAACGTGCCTAAGTCGTAAAGGAAAAAAGGAAGGTAGACCAAAGGAAAAGAGAACTACAGAGCATTGACCCTGGTTCTCTACATTTATCTCTCAATACCACTACACTCAAGAAATCTTGTCGCGCCATAATTTTACAGTATTAATTTTGCAGGTCTGGATCTAGAATCTCTGAACCCTTTAGGTCCCAAGAGTGACCAACATCAATTTTCTCCGAAACAACATTTGCACTGATTATCAAGAGTATTGGTTATGAGAATTATTAAACTGATTACCAAATGGGGAATGCTTTGATCTAATACCATATTCTCTCAACTTTTCTTAAAAGAAATGTATTGAGATCAGTCTGGAGAATTTGCATGTGGGTCTTTGGGCTTAAAGGGATAAATACTGACCAGTTTTCCTAAATGAGTGCCAAAAGTGCAAGCTTCTAGGGGGGTCCAGCTGGGGCATACACCCCTGGGAAATTTTTTGGATTTTGACTCCCCAGAGTCCCCTTTCCTGGATTTCTGAATCATTCAGACAGGATATTAATTTTACTGAATCTCCAATCCTTTTCCAGATCTCAACTTGGAAAGTTAATTTCTATTTATGTATTTTTTTTATTAAGAATATATTACCGGTTTGAAAAATCAGACCTATTTATGTAAAACCATTGGAAACTGGTGTGGATCTGCACCTGAATTGTTTGGAATTTATAAAACAATGAGTAAAAGCTAACCATTCTAAATCAGTGCTTAACCCTCATAACTATAGATCAGTCTATAATTGCATTTATATTTACTCAATTGGCTTCCATTCTTAATTTTACAGTATTTCGACAGAATTTCCATCGGCAATAAGTAAGTGAATATTTATAATCTCATTGTTATGAATCCAGACACTAATAACGGAGAGGTCTGGGCCGGAAAGCAGGATTACAATGCACAAGAACCGTCTTATTCCAGAAAAAAGAAAATATATAATTATGCATAATTGTATGATGCTCACAAGATTACAGAGAACCATTATTGTAATACACCACACTGGCATGTATGAGACTATTGCTTAATTTTTTGATACTAATAAGGATTGGAATTTCAGAGCACTTTTTATGAGCAATTAGGCAAGCAAACAATTGCAAGAAAAATTAAGCTTTTGTACCTGAAGTTATATTTAGATTTTAAGTTTTGAGATGCAATAAAAGCTTACCATATTTTTAATAATAGTGCTTGGTCCTAGTCGCTATACAGATCAGTGCCAAACATAATCATCACTCTATTTTCTCACAGCTCTTATTCATCGTAAGTGCCCTCAGATTGAGACTAAACACTACTATGACTTGTGTACTCCTCCACGCATGCACACGGCACTTTCAAATGGCTGAGATCGGAAATTTGCTTTGCGACCGCGGAATATTAACCAAGATGGGATTGACCATATTAACTTCCAGTTAATAACTAACCGGTCCTTTAAGAATGACAGTGTCTTTTGTTCCCAAGCCAAAAAAACACAATGCGCCGCAGACGGCGATGAAAGATTTGTATGCGCAATAACTGTATTTAGAATCTTTAGGTCACGAAGCCATAAGAGACGTGACACAGGAGTGTTGAGTCATTATTTTGGGAGTTGTAAAGCGAGACCTTGTTGAACCACGCAATGTTATGGCGCGGCTTCCGTATTACGCAAATGTCGAAAATTAAAAGCGCCCTTCCTCTTCTTCTGAAGTTTTTGTCGCTGCTTCACTGCTTTTTTTAGAATCATTAAACTATATGTTATAGCCCCCTGCAAGTAAAATTTTAGTCCCATTTCTCTAAATCCCGATTTAAGACAACTTAATATCACAACATTTTTTAATTTTTACTCGATTAATATTCTGGCATAGGTGCGCCGCTGAGGGTTTGAAACTCTCACCCTGCTTAGGACAAGACAATTCTTAAAATACATACCCTGGTTAGGCAAAACAGTAGGATTTTATTACCCTGTTTAGGACAAAGGACACGTACACTTAAAAGACAAGACTTACAATGAATAGGACCGACTCGCGTCAAATTATATACCTTGTTTAGGACAGAAAGGACGAAAACCATACCCTGTCCAGCAGCAAATCCCCGCATAGTCCATATAACGGAGTACCCCACCCCCCTCCCCCCTCCCCCCTCCCCCCTCGCGACTTCAGTACTGCAGTACTGGTTCTCCATTACTGGTGATGTGGAACATAATTTGACCTGTCATATTTTACAACTCGTCAGGTGAGTATAATCACATTTCTGAGTTACTTACCGCTTTCTACACTTAGTATCGTGATGCATCGTAGATGCCTCAGTAGGCCTAAGTTTTTCTCCAGCCAAGCTGTCTAGAGAAAAAAAGAAAACAGAAGAAAAAGAGCCTCCATGTTGGTATGTACTTGCCAGGCTGCCCAAGTACGTTTTCTAGCAGGCGTTCTTCGCTCTAGTACTCATTCCCCTCGAGCCAAATTTGCGGGAGGAAGTTGTTGTTTTTAGGTCGTGGTCTTCTGTTTCCGCAGTACGTGCGTGAATTTTTTTTGTTAAACGGTATCAATCATTGTTTTTTACTCAATCAAGTTATTCAAACTGACTGCTTCAGATCGAAGCCCAGGAAAGAAGGAAACGATCCTTTTAAAGATGGCCACTGCCTCTCGTTCATCCTCCAATGTGGACGCTAGTCTTACTCGAGTTTTCACCGAAGAACTTTCGTGTCCGATCTGTCTGGAGGAACTGACAGAACCTAAATGTCTTCCAGTTTGTGCTCACAACGTCTGCAAGGCTTGTTTAGACAATATGGCTCGTAAAAATAGTGAAATAATCCGTTGTCCGACTTGTCGACAGATTTCCCATATCCCTCCCGGAGGGATAAGTTCTCTGCCGACGAACAATGTGCTCATTAAATTTATAGAGGTTACACCTGGTCGAAGAGAGCGTCTCAAGATTCAGAAATCACTGGATCACAGCAAACCCGTGGTGGAAGAAATGCGTAAAAGGCTCACCATTCTAGATAGTGCTTTGGAAAGTTTAGATGATAATTGGAAAAAGGCACTGGAAGAGGTGCGCTTCACAAGCAATACCCTGATAGAAATAATAAGAAGCCAGGAAAGCAAATATTTGCAGGAATTGGAAGAGTTTTACAGCAAGAAACAGAAGTCCCTTCAGAATCAGAGACAAACCTTGTCTACTCTGACGGCAAATGCATCATCGTGCATTCAGGCAGCAGACGAAGTCCTTGAAAAATCAGACCCACAAGAGCTAAAAGATATGGAGGAAGTACTGACGCAACAACTCAAAGAGATTAAACTGATGAATTTTGAAGATATCAATGAGATGAGAAGTAAATGTGATGAAAAGCTGGAGTTTTATCCAAACCATGATTTTCAACTTAACCTGGAAAAATATCGTATTGGTCAACTCAAAACAGAAATAACGCAAAGAAATCCAAGCAATTTAGAATTCTCCACAGATACTGCTGACATTAACTCAATAGGGCGGGTCATTAAGAAAATTGGACACAAGGGAACAAGGAAAGGTAATTTCAAGAACCCTGGGGGCATAACATCAAATGAGAAAGGAGAAATTGCTGTCACCGATTACTTTAACAATCGCGTTGAAGTTTTCAATGAGAATGGAAAGTTTTTATTTAAATTTGGCAAAAAAGGACATGACGAAGGGCAACTTTTGGGTCCAACAGGAATAGCATACACGAGGAACAACAAAATCATTGTCTTGGACAGCAGGAATTACAGAGTACAAATCTTTGACAATACTGGCCGCTTCCTCATGAGTTTTGGCAAAAAAGGATCAAATGAGGGCGAACTGGGACAGGCAGAGGGTATTTCGGTCGATGACAATGATAATATTATTGTCACTGATACTGAAAACAACCGCGTGCAAATCTTTCTGCTGGATGGTACATTTGTACGTCAATTTGGTGCGCATGGCCCGGAGGGGTTTGACAGACCATTAGGAGCTGTACACCACAAAGGTGAATTTTACATTTCTGACAAGGGAAACAACTGCGTGAAAGTATTTGATAACAATGGAATTTATGTGCGGCAGTTTGGAAGAGTAGGAAATGCCACCAGTGAATTTAGATGTCCCAGGGGAATTACTGTTGATAAGACAAATGATCGCATTTTGGTGTGTGATAGTGAAAATCACTGTGTACATGTTTATAAGCTAGATGGTACGTATGTCACAAAATTTGAAACAAAAAAGACTCCAGTTGGAATTGACCTCCTTAAAGGAAGGCAGGTAATTGTATCATCATACTACGGTCATTGCTTTCAAATTCTGTCATATTCATGATAGGAAGGTTGATTTTAATGCTTGTTAGTTCAGTTCAGGCATGTTCCTTTGTCACATAACTTACAAGGACATGTAATACCTGGGTAGTGTAACACAATACCTGAAGAAAATGGCAAAGGGATGCTCAGGTTGTCACGGTTGAGTCCCCATTGGGGGGGGGGGGGGGGGTTACTGCCTATACTGACCGACAAGGGGAGCCTGCGCCCAAATTGCTACCTACAGTGTAATAGCAATTTTCCGTTGTTTTTATATTCTGTTAAAAGGCCAGTTATCAAGGTTTTTGTATAGTTTTGCAAAGAGGGGAAGGTTAAATGCATGTAGTTCAGTTTTTCAAAACCTATAAATTAAAGTGTTTTCAAATCCATGCAACTTTGTTTTAGATTTTTTTGTGGTTTTATAACAAAATATTGAACAGTACAAAACTTTAACTGAGCGCGAGCAAGGGTAGTGATGAGATCACATCTCTCACTGATGTAGCCCTGCTTCAACTCCTGAAAGCTACTCCATAGGTGAGTTGAGTTTTGTTGTTGGTTCTTGCCCTTGCTTTGAGAGATTGTTATCTGGGTTTAAGTCCCAGGCATTGCGGGGGTGGGGTGGAGAGAGAGGAGAGGGATTACCGTGTAGGGGCTATGTGTCACCCAGTGGGGTATACTTTGGCCCCTCTGACTCTGAAAGAACCAACATTTCACGACAACGCCACTGGTTTGCCCATGAGGTAACATCTGAGAAACGAGTGCACAAATTCCATACTAATGATGCAAAACTAACCAGATCTGGGAAGTGCTTCTGACTGTTTGAAGCAAATTTTCAGCCAATCAGAAGCACTACCCATATCTGTGTAGTGTTGCGTCATCAATATAGAATTTCTGCACTCGTTTCTTAGATAATTATCATTTCATGGGCAAACCAGTCTGGTGGCGTCGCAAAATGTTGGCCGTTTTGTCAGGATATGAAACAGATGGGTGATGGGTATGAAAATCACCCTATCCCAGTGATTTCGTTACCTCTGCATCCTGCGTCCCTGATGCATAAAGATCCTCAAAGACACAAAATAATACTCAGCATGCTTCCCGTAGGACGCAAGGATTGATTAATCTGAACATGTGTATAATGTAGGAGTATCCTGTTTGTGTAATTTCTGTGGCAGTTATTGTGGCTGTTGTTTAACTATGTATATTTCTTTTAACCTTTGTTGTGCTTTAAAATAGAAGGACTACATTTTAATTTCAGTATACTGTAATACAGAGTTTTAGAGTCTGTCTTCAGATTAACCATCTGGTTACACAAAGGCCCAAGCATTCTAAATTTTGGACTCTTTTTTTTTAACTGGAACTCATAATTTTTCACAAGATGAGTCCCAGAACTGTAACAAAATCACTTCTATCCCTGGAAGAGTGGTATATTTAATGCTTCTTTTAGAATCTGGAGCAGTTTCAACATTATGCAAATTCTGCTCCACAGTTATTGTAATGATGATATTGATTACCCAAACGTATTATAAAGGTTAAAACATGATATTGGCAAAGGAAAAACAAATGTGTGACAATTAGATTGGGAAATGTGGATTTAGATTTTAAAATCTGGATTTCGGATTTGCAATTGAACATAAAATCCGAAAATGGATTTCATCGCTGAGATATCTGTTTTTGGATTTCCTTTTTACCATTCATTTAGGAAATCCAAAAAAGGATGTGAAAAACTGTCCTTAATATACAGCAGTCTTGCATGTGCACACATAATAAGCAAAAGGAAGACCGCTATTCACTAGAAGAGTTTTGCAAATCCTTTTTTCACCATCGAACAGTAAAAAGGAAATCCATTAAATCTTGATTTGGATTTCTTAATTGAAATCAACTGAGGTGAAATCAGTTTTTGGATTCACATTCGATTGCAAAATCCGAAATCCAGATAATTTTCAAAATCTAAATCTGGATTTCCCAATCGAATGCAACCAATGTGTACATATTTTTTGTTTGTCTGGAAAAGGGTACCACTGTTACACCCCCCTTCCCCCTGGGTTGAACATTCAACATATGTTTCTTGTCTCTTTTCAGAATTAAGCAACATTCCCAAATTCAAATTCGATCAGGAGTCACTTGCTACGTGGCATCTAAATCATTATTATTTTATTATTATTATTTTCTTTTATTTATAGGTTCCTCTGTTATTTTAATAAACCCTCTACCCTAATCTTCACATCCGGCAATAAAGCCAACGTAGTGGTTTGGAACAGGAATTTTTGGGGGTTTAATATCGAGAAAACTTAAATTATGGGAAATAAGAACAATAAGCCTTAAGGACTATTGTCATTGATTACATACCCCAGACATCTTATTCCATCAAATTATTTGTTCATAAAGTAAAATATTTTATTATTTACACAGCTGAATTTTTATGCTTGTTTGTTCAAATATTTTTATTAAAATAATAAATATAATTAAATTTGATCAAGCAGGCATAAAAATATACTTACTTAAATAAGGTACATGTCATTTATTGGTTTACTTAATGGAAATTCAACAGAAAATGCACAAGTGATGGTTTCCTCCCCAAAAAGACGTAATATTTTTCCTAAATAATTTAACCTTACATGCCTACATCATTGTTCTTGCCAGTACTATATAATAACTATTGTTATATAGCTGGAAATTTTTTCCCAGCAGCACATACTCTCATTGGTTACTTCGACGTCATATGACATCTTACAATGAAACTGTTTCCCACTAAAATCACTGAATGGGAGACATTGCAAAATCTATGACAGTAGAGGGTAAAAGTGCACTGTTACCCGGCGCAAATGTTGACTGACGAGTGCTGTTACAGAGAGGTTTAATGAATTTGCAGCTTCAAAATTTCCAGCTACAATTAACAAATCACTTAAAGACTGGTGTTCTCTTTATCTCAATGTTTCCCTCGGTGATTCTTGGGAAATGAAATTAACTGTTTCCCAATGGACGAGTCATTAAGTTTTAAAAAATTATCTGTTCTTCTTGACTTTATCAAAAATATCTTTGAAAAAAATCATTGTGCAGTCATAATGAAAAACTCTCATGTCCAGCGTGATGACCTATAATCAAAGCAGACTGTCCAACCATCCCAGTCTCATCAGGATTCTCCTGCTTTTCCAGGTTGAAAATCACCAATCCTGACCAATATGCAATTGTGCTAGGAAAAATTTTGACATCTCTTCTGATATTTTTAAATGAATTCTTGTGACTATAAATACAGAACATCTAACAGAGTATATACTTAACTGAAAGTAATAACCAGAAAACTGCACTAAAAAAAAATACTGCATGAAATATAAAATAAAATTGAGTAGTTGTAACATGGTAATTAATTACTTTTGAAAATATTCATAAACATGACAATAGATTTTAGTGAACATTTTCAACAGAAATTGTCTTCTAGCAGACAAAAAACTAGAGCATCAAGATTTTAATCCTAGCAGTGTGCACCTTCGGTGCTAGCGTTTGGAGGCGAGGGGAAAAGGACTTTCCCCCTTCTCTGTCTACCGACTCAAAAAAAAAAAAAAAACAAAACAAAACACCTGATCGCAGGTTAGTTTCATTTCTAATCTGACCTCTAAATTTGCACATGCCAAGCTTCCAAAAAAATTGTTTGTTATGTATTATACAGAGCTCACAGCAGTGTATAAGTTATTCCAAGAAACCTGAAGACAACATGTCAGTAAATTCAAACATGTCAAAAACTTTGAGGAGTCAATAGTATTAGGTAACCCTCATCTAATAATTTCAAATCTTACAGTTTTGCCAGGGTTTTCTCTGAAGCATAGGAAATTTCATCACATTTTTGTTGACATAATATCCCCATGCTGCTTGTTGTTGCAGGCCTCAAAAATGTGCCATAATTTTGAGCTTTCCTTGCAGTTGTAAGCATTCAGTCATGGTTGGCAAATGACACAATGCAAAATCAAATTTAATTGGTGCCTTGAGCATATATACAGTCGGACTTGAGGTTAATATGTTTTAAATGTGCAGTCATGTAACCAGAGTTGCAAGAGCCAACCCATACCTAGTGTTCTGTAATGGAGGAGCTGTTATCCACTTCCCGGCCCTGGTGTCATAGCTTTCAGCTGAATTTAGATTTCTCAAGCCATTGAACCCTCCGACAACATACAGACAACTGCCCATGACACTTAAACCATAGCTGCTCCTGGGAGATAACATGGGTCGAATTCTGTACCATCTTCCTTCACGTGGATCAAACCTTTCAGCAGAGTTTAACCAGGAAGAGTTATAGCCTCCAATAGCATAAATTGACCCTGTTATGAACAAACATGTAAGAAAAAATAAAAGGGAGGTTACAACTGCATAACTATAGGCCAGAATATATCATGCTCATTGAGATCAGGAATTTGCACAGTTTACTCAATAGAATGGGGTAATTTCATATTCAAGATGTTTGCTTGAATGGGATATAACAAAATTTTTTGGAAGACATGAATATATACACAGCTGTAATGGAATTTTCCCCCAACAGCAAATAATCTCATTTGACTTCGAACAATAAAACTGTTTCCCTGAGAGCTGTCTTGCAATATTACCGGCTAAACAAATGAATTATTATTATTAAGAATGGGGTACTTAAATTTAACATACTTATTTCCGGAAGAGGGTATAACTTTTGAACCAAAACCCCTCTTAATTAACAGGGATCCAGACTTGCTGGCTGGTTTACCTTGATCCTAGCCATCACAGCAAGCTTTTCCAATTAAGTTAAGTGTGAAAGTTGGAGCAAGAGACAGAAATGGAGGGAAGGGGAAGGGGAGAAGACCCTCCCCTTACTTTCCCCTGTTTGCTCTCATCCCAACTTCCTCACCAAACAGGTGCAGAAATGCTTGTTATGCAGGCTACCTTGTTCCTTTTTCTTCTCCTGCAAAAAGGAGCCAGGAATTCCCCGGAATTCCAGGGTAAAATTCCCGGCTTTCTTGGCTTTTCTTGCTCTTCCTACTGTGGTCAAATTCCAGGCTTTCCTTGGAAGCCAAGAGCTACCTCCTGGCTCTCCAGGCTTTTATTGGAATACCACTCCAGGCTTTCCAAGAAAGCCAAGAATTTCCTTGCTTTTCCAGCCTTTTCTAGGCCTCTTAGAGGTAAAAAAGCATGGAAAAGCCAAGAAAGCCAAGAGCTCCGGGCTTTTCCTGGCTCTCCGGGCTTTTCCGGGCTTTTTTTTGCAGGGGTTCCCCCCACGATAATCTCGTTAACTACATATGACTGCCTCACCATCTTTCTGAACTGCACTCAAGTATGCCCGCGGCTCTAATAGGGGTGATGCAGACTGCCAAATTCCTCTCTGAGCTTCAAAGCACTCAACTGATGTGAGATACCCATATGAACTCTCGTTCTCTCCACCAAATCCACCAATAGCATAGACAGAGCCTGCTATTTCTGCAGCACCGAGATAATTTCGTTTTGTCCTCATTGGTGTTATCAATGACCAGTTGTCAATCCAAGAGTCATACACCTCCACTGATGACAGATAGCCTGAAAATTTACTAAAACCACCAATAGCAATAGGTTGTCCATTCAAGATGGCAGCAGCGGCACCCATCCGCTCGACATGCAAAGGCGAGAGTTGATGCCATTCGTTACTTGGCCATTCATAGCGTTCTACACAATCCAACACCTCCTTAGAAGAATTCCCACCAATTACATAGACATGACACCCAGTAGATGTGGCTGCCATGTAATTTCGTCCCTTTTTCATGGGAGCCAGTGGCATCAAGTCATCCAGCTGTCCTGGAATGTCCCAGCTCCATCTGTCATTGTTTGAACAGAGACATTGAGAGCTGCTTAAGTACATTCCCTCGGACTCCCCACCTATGGTCAAAATAATTTCACGGCCAGTTCGGTGGGAGTGCAGAGCAATCCCGTTGAATTTGTGAGTATCTGGCGCATTTGAAGATTGCATGGCTTCTAGAATCATACGCTGGCATTCAGAGGTCTCTTGAATAATTGGATCTTTTAGAACGCAGTTTTTCAGAAAATCAGAAGAAACCTTCGTCGAGCAAAATCTCTTGATAAGACTGGGGGCGTGACGCTGGCGTTCTAAAGGACGAAAGTTCAGCCACTCTAAAACGCCGTTCAAGAGTTTCTCCTTGCAAGCAACGCTAAGAAATTTGCAATCAAGCAAAGCATCTAAAGATTCGAAGGGCTGCAACAAGAATTCTTCCTGCTTAAGAACATCGTCAAAGTGATCAGCAACGAATTGATGCGATGACTCGAAAAGATTGTGGCACGACAGACACTCGGCAAGCAAGCGGATCCCCAAACAGTTGTAGACTCTTAACGCCTTTTGCAGAAAAACGCAGCAAGCGTGCCTCACCTTATCAAACTGAAGAACGGCTGAAGCATACAATAGGGACTGTAAGTTACATTCATTAATTTCTGCGACTCCACTGTACGCATATTGAACAAGCACTTCAACTGCAACTCCATCAATTTCATACAGTGCGACGCGGTCTTTACCGCTCTCAGCGAGTTTTCCGAGAAACATTGCCCTGAAATATGGACTTCCAGCCGCAAGAATCACTCGATGAGCTGGTATTTCTCTGCCTTCCACGCTTAACACGATGTCACAAAGTAATCCGTTTGCCCGGAAAGCAGCTAAACTCTCAAAGGCAGCGTTTGAATGGTCTCTGTCTCGGAAAACAAACAGCTTCGACGCAGTTTCCGCCATGATGCCGGTATCTCGAAATCCATGCCGAGGCATATTTTCGAGGGTTTTCACGTTAACTTTCGAGCGAGCGTTATTAAATATGCATATTATGCTTGGACACAGCCTTAGTTTCTGCGGCAGACGCAACCAAATATGCTTTTATTTCAAGTCAGTCAAGACAGTCAAGATTATGGTGATTCCCTTTTGTTTACCCTGTCAACATACAATTTTAAAGACAGCTGATTGGCTGGTTGATTCGAAAGTCACGTTGTTACGAAGTTGTCACGTTTACAAACGCCTACCAGTAAAATCCTCCAGAGTAAACGACATAACATTTATAGATGTGCCTACAAATTACACTGTAAACGGAATATTATTTTCATACTGAAATGATAATAATAAAAAATTCGTGACCATCAAGAAATGTTATTCACGTGAAATCCCAATCAGTCCAAAGATCAAGGTCAAACACATTTTGGCGGGAGTTCATGCTGCGATTTGAACACGTGAAGCGGTAGGAGTACTCCCTCACATTATATAGGGTATGTGCAACCCCATCGGGTTGGGTTTTTGCGCCGTTTTGGTCTGAAAACGGGGATATCTGGAATCGGGTATGGTTTTCGAGGGAACGACGGAAGTGTATGAACGTATTTATCGTTTCAATTCCAAATGAGTAAGAAAGAAAGAGCATTGCGATACTGAAATAAATTTGAAGAATTTCTTGTTTGCTCTCTAACAAGGCTTAGTAATGATAAAATAATTTCTGCCTAAAGGTTAGATGTGAAAACGGGTATGGATTTTAGAGGTCTGGTCTGAAAACGAGTGAGGAAAATGCCATTTTTTGTCTGAAATAGGGAGAACCGGGCGGCACACGCCCACCAAGAATTCCCATGAGTACCCCCGGGAGAAAACTTCTCAAGAAAAAGAATGCACACAGCCGGAACAGGTAGAATAAAAAAATTGTATGCTTAGAAGAAAAAAAAAATGAGCACAATTTACACGCAAAGCAGAAAAATGACTGGCTCATCCCCAGGCTCCTCTCATCATTTGTAAACGGTCATAAGGGAGCTTAAAGAAATGTCGACGGCGGAGACGTTAACGAGAGCGGCAAACAAGCAACAGGTTAAGATTGGCAAAACAACAACTTTGCACGTGCATCACCTTTTTTTTTTTGCACATTTCGATCTTTGCCGTCACTGCACGACATGCCTAATTTAAGACGTGACAAAAATAAAAAGGCGGCAAGGCAACGATTTTCGTTTACTTTTCCTGAACTTCGATAAAGTCTTTTTAAATTCAACTCCAGAAAAAATTGCCAAAATTTGACGAACTGAACAAGGTGGAATAAGCGCGATCAATTTGAAGTAGCGCAACTTTACCTCAGTTTCACATGGTATATGGGCTCAGGGCTCAAAGCCCAAAATATGACTGGGATCAGGGCTCAGAGGAAAAGGCTCAGGGCTCAGAAGAATGGGATCAGGGATCACAAGGCGTTTGAGCCCAAATCAGGGATCAGCTTTATTACACGGTCTAAAAATCTCTTATCACAATATTTTTCCTCTTAATAAGGTTTGTGTCCATAGAATTTCCTGGCCAAGGTACAGTACCTATTCTTGCTTCCGGCTGGCGGCAGTTCCTGTCATACGAAGTCCTGGGTGTTTGACGAAAACATGGTATCATATTCTTAATTTACTAATTGTTGAGGGCACCGTAATATGAATCTCAAGTCATTTTTCTCGCTTTGTAACGCAACTCCTCAACGCGCTGTCAACCCCAGAAGGCAGAGAAAGCGATTTATACATATCTTTTTTTGCGAGAAATGGGAAAGAAGAAAAAGGACAAAAAGAAATCCTGTGACAGAGAAAGGTACGTAAGTACTTCCTTGACTGATTTACTCCTGGCAAGGGTCTAAGCATAGAGTTTTTGGGCCGATCAAACATAACAATGCCGCCATGACAATAGACAAACCGATTCATTGAAAGCGGAATTTACTGTACAGGTCCCGATTGCCTCATCGCCTCAAGCATAAAGCAAGTCACAAGGCGACTATAAATCGAGGTTCGTATTTTTTGACCAGTAACTTAATTCTTAAAAGTACTTAAATAATTAGAATGGACGCCAAAAGTAGAATACAAAAGTACAATGAAATCGCGCGCTTTGTGGCAAAATAAATGCTTTCTCGCAATTTAATAAATCTGCTCTAATTACATGGAGTTTTAGGGTTATCTCGAACTCTGATGAGAAACCGAGATCGGTTCACCTACCAGTGCTACTATTGGGACGGGAAAGTAAAGGACACATTCCATTACTGTATAACTGATAAACGCTTGTATGATAAATAGTCTGAAATTACAGTGTAGAATTAGTGAAAATAAGTGGAACACCAAAGACTTACCTCGGTGAAATAAAAGTAACAGAATGTTTATGGTTTATTTTCTTATTTTTTTAAATTTTTTTTTTGATAAACGGTTGAATTGGTGAAAGGAATGTTGCATACTAAGTACAAGTAGCAGAGTCTGCAGGATTTAATATATTATAGCACTCAGCCTGAAGGGCCACCAGTAAGGGGCCCACTATTGGATTTTTCAGCAGGGGATGGGTTATTTTTTTCATGCAAGATTTTTTCAGACCTCATTCGTGCAGTGGCTATTTTGTTTTGTACAAAATTTTCAGACTTCAGTGATAATATTGATCTACAAGAATTTTTTCAGCCGTTTGGGCTATTCGGCCTCGGCTTATGTAATTGTTGGTCCCGAAAGGTATCACCACCTTAGATTTGGAGCTTGAATTTTTTAGCGGTGGAGTGAGAAAACCCGCTTTGAACGACTACGCATCGCTGTGGCCCAGCTGCCTTTTAGAATCAATAGAGAGGCTCCACCAATCCTCGTTTATATTTTATACCGGTCGTCAAAGCCATTACACACAGAGAAAGCTGGGTCCAAAGGCACCCGAATGGCTTCGAAAGTCGCACGGCAAGAGTAAACCTTAAGGAGGATATGGACGAGGAAACGAGCGCGGAGGGAAAGGAGCCACAAAGGAAGGCATTGCAGAGCTTTGCGAAAGAATTCGGACGGGGTGTACGACAGCAACGAACGAGAGGGAAGACCAAAGAAAGAGCTGGCACACTTCCACTTGCTCTGAGTATGTTCAGAAGGGATGCGTCGGCATATGGAGAAGTCGATCTGCTGAAAGAAGTTCAAGGGAGTGAAGGACAAACTACAGTTCAAAAGGCAGCCGAAGAATACGAGATTATCTATTCAAAAGGCGACGTAGTTGCTCTCAAGCACAATTACAAGAGGTATATCATTCCTTTCTTCCTTGCAGTTCCTTTAAAACATCTCCACCATAACGGTGACGCATTCCTGGAAGATCACATGGGTTTGAGATGGCTGGAACAGTCAGAAGAAGATCCCCTTGTATACCAGACTGGGCACGGTGACGATAGAAATTCGCTTAAGTGTATCATCGGGAAAGTTCAATTAATAAAAGATGGAAACAACTTCTGTTTGAGCTACCTTGAAGAGCAACGCCTAGTTGCATTTCTCCAGTGGTCAATTGATTCAGATGATTTACCTGCGTCAGGTGGTGACGAAGAGGAAGGGGAGCAAGCTCGGGCGGACAACGTTTCAGAGCCAATTAGATTTGAAGCTGGAAGGAGTTGGTCTGGAAGAGCTGCAACCAGATATGTCCTCTGACAATCTACAATGGTTATTAAGCCAGGAAAAGCGATTAATGGGCTTGACACAGAAAAGCTGTTAAACTGTAGAACCTGTAGAACCGTTCTACTTCATGTGAAGCAGGTATTTTGCTATTGGTAATTGATCGTGATCCTCACTGTAACACACAGAGTGAAAGAGGAAATTCACACAAGACTACAACATCAACAGGGAAAGCAGAGAAGAAACCTCTGATAGAACCTACAACCTGCACTAAAAATTAAAGTTAATGTTTTTCTTATCAGCCCATTTGAGCATGTTCTATATTCAATATTTGGAGATAAACAAAGTTGCCTAAGTTAAAATTTTGTGTAAAAACATGGATGGGATCATTTCTTTTATCAGGGCTCAGGGATCAAAATTTTGGGGAAAATGGGCTCTGGGATCAAAATAAAGGCAAGAAAATAGGGATCAATGGGTCCCGGATATACCATGTTACGACCCTGTCAGTTTAAGTGACGTTTTCGTAGTCGTCGCCGTCATTGTTGCTTTCAAAGCTCCGTATTAGGAACCTTAGGATCCGACGACGGCGACGGCAACGGGAACGCCACAAAACCAATAGGTTTAATAACCAAAAAACAACAATTTTGCGCGTGCATCACTTTTTTTTTGTACATTTCTTTGCCGTCACTGCACGACTACGACGTGAAAATGCCTAATTTCACCTTGTACAGAGAAAGTACACAAGCGACGACGAAATTTCCTCTCTCTTTCTGCACTTGGCTATTGTACTTACGAATTCAACTTTAGGATGGTCCGCCTACATTTGAAAATGTTAGTGACTTGGAGTAATCGTGATGAAGATTGAAAGAACACGAATTCACTTTTTCAGCGACGTTTTCTATGCCGTCGCCGTGAGCGTCCTCTGATCTAAAGGTCCCTTTTGTCCTCAAGGTAGCGGAAAGGTCTCACCATTAAAGCAATAGACCACACTTTCTATAGGTTTACCGGCGTGATAACCCACGCAGGATGTTGGGAGAACGCGAGAAAAGCTGGTAAATCACGAGCCGAAGGCGAGGAAGAAAGTGTGGTCTATTGCTTTTATAAAGTAAATAATTTCTATGAGTTTACCGGCGGAATAAACCATAGGTTTTTAACCAATCAGAACGCACGTACTATCTTAGTTATTTTATAAATTGCAATATCCTCTTTCCCTTTCCACCTCACCGCGCGCATCTCCAGGGGGACTGACTCTATTTGAAGGAATGGCGGACTGACGGAATGATGGAACGGAATGGCGGAATACACATGATACACGGAATATTCTAAGATGTCTGTATTAAGCGGACCTCTATTAAGTGGTCACCCTCTATTAAGCGGTCACTTACCAAAGTCCCGGAAATCATTTCCCTTAATTACTGTAAAACTGACCTGCATTGAGCGGACACCTGTATTAAGCGGTCGAGGGTCACCTTTTCAGAGGTCCCAACGAATTATTTTTGATGGTCTTCACCTCTATTAAACGGTCGCTTTGAGAAGAAATACCATTTTAGTGCAACAGGTCGCATAGTGTCTGGCGTCAAGTGGACTTTAACTTTTTTCTTTTGGCCCAAGAAGAGGTAGAAACAGGTGGAGGTCAATTTGTCGCGAGATAGATATTTCGCTCTTTGACTAGCTTCATTTTCTTGAATAACTCTCACGTTTGTCAAACCTGTATTAAACGGTCAATCTGTACTAAGCGGTCAGTAAGCCATTCCCAAAGGATGACCGCTTAAAACAGGTTTGGCTGTATACGGAATACTCTAAAACACGGAATTTACAGAACATTTTGTATTTTTTATTTTAACTGGACTGACAAAAAACCAGTGGCAAAGAATACACAATTGTTTTGAAATATTAAAAATTCAATTTTCGTATTGCCGTACACTATGGACCTTTAATATGACGGTTTTAAAAGCCCTCTTGACAGGGGAAGGGTCTTGTATAGGAATTTAATGTCGGATGATTTTCGTAAAACGGATGTTCTGAAACTTAAGCCTCACAGCAAAGGATTGTAGTAACAATTAATGGGGGCCGCACCCGTGCCTTAATTTGTGAGGTCGTTTGCTTTAAATTTGTCAGACATTTGTCTGCAATTTTTCATAGGAAATTTTAGTCGGCAGGAAGAAAAATTTTTTACACGCAAATTGTATATTTTCAGGCGGTTACCTACCGTAATCAGGAGCACCCAACGGGAATATAATTCACAACCACTTAAACATAGCATCGTTAAACGTATTTTAGTATTTAAACGGTAGATATAGGCATATTTTCATCCCCTAAAAAGTTTTCATCTGTTCGGATTTCCTAGAAGAAAGTCTAGTGATCCGAAAAACTTACCTTTTCGAAAATTTCAGCCAGAAAAAAGGCTTCCGAAAATTCTAGGTGGCCTTTTTAGGGTAAAAATCCGTTTAAAACGGGCAATTTTTAGATGTTCGAAAATGGTAAGAGAGGCAGGCAAGCAAGAAATTTTACAACAAATGTTCCGAAAATCCTAGATCTCAAATCGTCTTCCAAACAGATATTTCCCGAGAATTGACGTTGGCTGCCCCTGCGTAACGATTCGATTGAGCGCCCTCTTTCCAAAAAAAAAAAAAAACCCTATTCGAATAAGCGCCCCATTTCAAGCGTCCCCATTCTGTTAAGCGCCACTATACTAATATATTAGAGTACAGGTACGCATCAACCAAGGTTCATCTTACTTTAATTACTCACAAACGAACGGGAGTGCCACATTAAAAAAACAGTGGTCTTATGTCGATATAAATGCATTAATTCTTCAAACAAATGATCACTTCTTCAAATTTTGTGGCAATTGCTCGGCTGGTCGAACTCGCAAACAAGGATCCAAGGACAACAAGTGATCTTACAACCAGGAGTTCAAACAAACAGAAATTCTCACGACCAGAGATTCTTACAACAAGGGGTTCTTACAACCAAGGGCTCCTACAACCAGCGGTTGTTACAACCAGGGGTTCTTACTACCAGAGTACTTACGACAAGGGATTCTTACAAGCAGAAGTCTTACAACCAGAGGTTCTTACAACCACGGGTCTTACAACCAGGGGTTCTTACAACAATTGGTCTTACAACCAGGACTTCTTACAACCAGGGGTCTTCCAACAAGGGGTTCTTACAACAAGCGGTCTTACAACCAGGAGTTCTTACAACCAGAGGTCTTACAACCAGGAGCTCTTACAACCAGGGGTTCTTACAACCAGGGGTCTTACAACAATGGGTTCTTACAACCAGGGGTTCTTACAACCACGGGTCTTAAAACCCGGGATCCTTAAAACCAGGGGTCTTCCAACCAGGAGTTCTTACAACCGGGACATCTTACAACCAGGTTTCTAAATAACAAAGGGTTCTTACAACCAGGGGTCTTACAACAAGGGGTTCTTACAACCAGGGGTCTTACAACCAGAGGTTCTTACAACCAGGGGTCTTACAACCACGGGTCTTACAAGAAGGGGTTCTTACAAGCAGGGGTCTTACAACCAGGACTTCTTACAACCAGGGGTCTTGCAACCCGGGGTTCTTTCAACGAGGGGTCCTACAACCAGGGGTTCTTACAACCAGGAGTTCATTACAACCAGGGGTCTTATAACAAGGGGTTCTTACAACCACGGGTCTTACAACAAGGGGTTCTTACAACCGGGGGTCTTACAACCAGGAGTTCTTACAACCAGGGGTCTGACAACCAGGGGTTCTTACAAGCAGGGGTCTTACAACCAGGACTCCTTAAAACCATAGGGTCTTACAACCAGGAGTTCTTACAATCAGGGGTCTTACAACCAGGAGTTCATACAACCAGCGGTCTTGCAACTAGGGGTTCTTTCAACGAGGGGTCTTACAACCAGGGGTTCTTACAAGCAGGGGTTGTTACAACCATGGGTTCCTACAACCGGGGGTCTTACAACCAGGAGTTCTTACAACCAGGGGTCTGACAACCAGGGGTTCTTACAAGCAGGGGTCTTACAACCAGGACTCCTTAAAACCATAGGGTCTTACAACCAGGAGTTCTTACAATCAGGGGTCTTACAACCAGGAGTTCTTACAACCAGCGGTCTTGCAACTAGGGGTTCTTTCAACGAGGGGTCTTACAACCAGGGGTTCTTACAACCAGGGGTTCTTACAACCAGAGTTCTTACGACCAGGGATTCTTACAAGCAGAAATCTTATAACCAAAGGTTCTTAAAACCAGGGGTCTTACAACCAGGAGTTCTTAGAACAAATGGTGTTACAACCAGGACTTCTTACAACCAGGGTTCTTACAACAAGGGGTTCTTACAACGAAGGGTCTTACAACCAGGAGTTCCTACAACCAGGGGTCTTACAACCAGGAGTTCTTAAAACAAGGGGTTCTTACAACCAGTGGTCTTACAACAAAGGGTTCTTACAACCAAGGGTCTTACAACCAGGGATTCTTCCAACCAGGGGTCTTACAACCAGGAGTTCTTACAACCAGGGGTCTTACAACCAGGGGTTCTTACAACCAGGCGTTCTTAACACCAGGAATCTTACAACAAGGGATTCTTTCAGCCAGGGGTCTTACAAGAAGGGGTTCTTACAAGCAGGGGTCTTACAACCAGGACTTCTTACAACCAGGGGTCTTGCAACCCGGGGTTCTTTCAACGAGGGGTCCTACAACAAGGGCTTCTTACAACCAGGGGTTCTTACAATGAGGGATTCTTACAACCAGGGGTTTTACAACCAGGCGTTTTTACAACCAGGGGTCTTACAACCAGGGGTCCTTACAACCAGGGGTCTTACAAGCAGGAGTTCTATCAACCAGGAATTCTTACAACTAGGGGTTCTTACAACCAGGGGTCTTCCAACTAGGGGTTCTTACAACCAGGGGTCTTACAACCAGGAGTTCTTACAACCAGGGGTCTTACAGCCAGGGGTTCTCACAACCAGGGGTCTTACAACAAGGGATTCTTAGAACGAGGGGTTTTACAACCGGGGGTTCTCACAACCAGGGGTTTGCAACCAGGGGTTCTTACAACTAGACTTTTTACGACCAGGGGATCTTACAACCAGAAATCTTACAACCAGGGGTTCTTACAACCAGGGGTTCTTACAACCAGGGGTCTTCCAACCAGGAGTTCTTACAACCTGGGGTCTTACAACAAGGGGTTCTTCCAACCACGGGTCTTACAACCAGCGGTCTTACACCCAGAGGTTCTCATAACAAGGGGTCTTGCAACCAGCTGTTCTGACAACCATAGCTTTTACGACCAGGGGTTCTTACAACCAGAAGTCTTACAACCAGGGGTTCTTACAGCCAGGGCCTTACAACCAGGGGTCTTACAACCAGGGGTTCTTACAACCAGGGGTTCCTACAACCAGGGGTTCTTACAACCAGAGTTCTTACGACCAGGGATTCTTACAACTGGAAGCCTTACAACCCGGGGTTCTTACAACCAGGGGTCTTAGGGACTGGTCAAAAAGTATAGGGGGGGGGGGGGGGGGTGGGCCGCAGCATTTGGAAATGTGGTTGGTAAAAAACACATGACCCACCCCCCTTCCTTTGGCACAAAAATGACTGACCCACCCCTAAAGCAAGGTTGGAAATTGCATGACCCACGCCCTAGTTAAAACATGAATGTTTGGTTTCCTCTAAGGCCATCCCTTTTTTTCCCTTCGTTTACCGTCGAATGCGTTTCCTGATATTGGGTCGGTCGGTCGGATTGAAAAAAAAAAAAAACTTTAAAAAAAATCACAAGAAGTCTCAGAATAGTAGGCCCTGGTACCCCAGGACGACGTTAAAAGTTAACATTCACATATTTGGATTAACAAAATGTACAATATACTGTGAAAAATGTTCATGTTTTTGTTCTTGTTTTTCTCTGTACTGTTACTATGCTCATTTTGCAGATTAAAAGAATTATTGCAAGTGAACAATGGTGTAACTATGTCATTACTTTTTTTAAAAAAAATATTAAAAATTTGGGTCGGTCGGACGACGGTAAACGGAGAAAAAAAAGAGGATGGCCTAACCTTGTTCTGTGCTTGACAAAATTTGTTTATACACTGCTACAACCAATATCAAAATCACAGAAATCATACCTTTCACTGAAAAGACGAATGTGAAAAACCGAACATTTCTTGTTTCGATGGACGTTATGAGTCTTGACACAAATATACAGCAAAACGAGGGTATATAGAAATTGTCTTTCACAACACATATGAAAATTTCTACAAAGACAACCCATTCCTACACATTACTTGCCGGAAATTCTTAGATTAATCCTCAAAGAAAATTTCTTCCACTTCAATGGAAAGCACTACCTACAAAACCATGGAACTGTAATGGGCACAAAGACAGCCGTTTTGATTCCTTTGCCAATATTTTCATGACATATATTGAAACAACAACTCTAAGCAAAACTGTCTTTAGAACAACAGTTTGGAAATGCTACATACGCGATATCTTTTCCCTATGGGACATGAGTAAACCAGACATCGAAGCCTTCATTCAACGAGCAAACTTACATCACCCTACTATTAAATTCATGGCCGAAACATTTGACACTGAGACGCAGCGTTTTTAGACACGGTTATATACAAAGGCACAAGATTCAGGAAAAAATCTATCCTTGATGCAAAAACACATTTGAAACAAAAGGAAACCTTCTTGCACACACATTTCACCTCGTGTCTTGCTCCAAGTGTTAAAGAAGGATTTGTCAAAGGAGAAGCCTTGAGAATCCTACGAAAAAACTCCTCAGAAACAACCTTTGAGGAAAATGATTCAACAAACGCTTGATGGACGAGGCTACCCACAAACTTTGATAGAAGACCTACTATCAGAAATAAAATTCACAAAAACGAGGAAACAGATTTATTGCCATTTGTGACAAAATACCAACCCTCAGTGTCTACTTTAAAGGAAGCTTGAATAATAAAAATGGAATCTTATACAAAACCAACCATAACTTTAATAAATTTTTAAAGTACCACCAATCATTTCCTTACAAAAAAGGAAAATCTTTAAAGGACATGCTCGTTAGAGCCAAAAAATAAAAAAGGTTAACAAAGGGTTCACGGGATGTGCGGCCTGTGACCCGTTGCATTTTCTCGCACAACAGGTTTGTGAGTATTTTAGCAATAATTCCAGCTGGCTGTGTTTTATATAACAAGTGTGGTCAAATTTCTCGTTAGTAGTTAGTGCTCATCTATGTAATAAAATAGGGTGACCCACCCCCTAAGGGTAGCTGTAAATTGCACGACCCACCCCTTGCACAAGGCTCAAAACCTCATGACCCACCCCCTCTCTGCTCCGGCCCACCCCCCCTATACTTTTTGACCAGCCTCTTACAACCAGGAGTTCTTACAACCAGGGGTCTTACAGCCAGGGGTTCTTACAACCAGGGGTCTTACAACAAGGGGTTCTTAGATCGAGGGGTTTTACAACCGGGGGTTCTCACAACCAGGGGTTCTTACAACTAGACTTTTTACGACCAGGGGATCTTAAAACCAGAAATCTTACAACCAGGGGTTCTTACAACCAGGGGTTCTTACAACCAGGGGTCTTCCAACCAGGAGTTCTTACAACCTGGGGTCTTACAACAAGGGGTTCTTCCAACCACGGGTCTTACAACCAGCGGTCTTACACCCAGGGGTTCTCATAACCAGAGGTCTTGCAACCAGCTGTTCTGACAACCAGAGCTTTTACGACCAGGGGTTCTTACAACCAGAAGTCTTACAACCAGGGGTTCCTATAACCAGGGGTTCTTACAACCAGAGTTCTTACGACCAGGGATTCTTACAACTGGAAGTCTTACAACCCGGGGTTCTTACAACCAGGGGTCTTACAACCAGGGGTTCTTACAACCAGGATCTTACAACAAGGGGTTCTTACAACGAGGGGTTCTTACCATCAGGGGTCTTACAATCAGGAGTTCTTACAACCAGGGGTCTTACAACCAGGACTTCTTACGACAGGGGGTCTTACAACCGGGGTCTTACAACCAGGGGTTCTTACACCCAGGGGTCTTACGACGAGTGGTTATTATAATCAGCGGTCTTACAACTACGGGTTCTGACAACCAGTGGTCTTACAACAAGGGGTTCTTACAACCAGAGGTCTTACGACCATGAGTTCTCACAAGCAGGGGTTCTTACAACAAGAGGTCTACATGGTTTCTTATTTATTTATTTAATCGCTTTCACCATGACTACAATGGGTAAAAAGGCTAGCAAAAAGAAAAATACATTTGAACTAGCCACGAAAACGAGAGTCGAAGGTGCCGGACACACAACAGAGCGAGCTCGAGGCTTCAAATTACGAAAAATACACAAATACTAACTATGTAAACATTAAAGCATTATAAGAAATATGAAAATCCTATTTTCAAAAACAATAAGAACGAATCACTCCCGCAGCCTATAAATAGTCTTAGTAGCAGCAGTTGCCAGTTAATAGAAGATTACGTGACCTTCTGCATTTGCAGCAGATCGACTTCCTGGTGTTAAAAGTTAGTGACGTCAGAGATTGTACGAAAAGAAGGCAAATACCGTTGGAGCACATGAGATTTAAGCTGATTAAGAGACCTAAAAAGTATTGGGGAAACCAATTAGACACTGGATAAAGATTTATCCAATAGACAGCGCTGTTTAGTTTTTGACCAACTGGGGCCAGATAAAATCAAAAGCAGAATAAAAAATAAGTAGTTTTTCTTTTATTCTAGTTTCGTTTATACCACCACATGAGAAATTTCTGTAATTTGATTGGCTTAGAGCAGTGGTATTTCAGCTTAATATGAAATACCTACATGTGAAAATTACAAACCTTTTGCGGGTAGTAGTATAAACAAATAATAGTATAATTTGTACGTGATATTTGGGATAAATACCACTCGTGAAATTTTTAAAATTGTATCAAATTTCACGTACCTATCGGCTTGTGAAATTACGTATATTTCGAAATATTACTCGTGGCATTTATGTCAAATATCACTACTAATCATGCTATTACCTATACAAATTATGTCTAGAATATAATTTACCTACCATAGTTTTACCCCTGTGCGCTGCTAATCTACAATAATGGGACCACGGGTGACGGAAATATTTCACTATTTGTCGTGAATTCTAGAAAATTCTCCATTTTTTTCACATCACTAAACCGTGCTTAACAGCCGCAAGAGAGAATGAGCCACAATCCTGGCCAAATGGTTTTGGGACACTTCCCCTTTTCACGTGTTTTGTATGGAATTTGCAGCTAACTTGCAATACATACCCAGGTGTTTGACTTGTAACACCCTACACTGTCCAGCGGGGAGGAGGGTCAACTTGAATTGCACTTTCCTCACTTAAACACAAATGTCTCAAACGTTTTAACCAGGATTGTAGCTCCTTCTGACTTGACAGGCGTTATTGGGGGCGATCAGGCGAGATTTGGTTTGCGAACACGAAGCGCGAGACAAAGAGAGGAGAGAAAGATTTTCTCTTTCCGTCGTCTCGCGTGTCTCGCGCTTCTCGCACGTGTTCCGAAACCTTCTGAGCGCCCCCAATAACGCCGTTATACTGTTTAATATTACCCCAACAGGGGAAGCCATGGGTAGCGGCCTCGCCCTTATTAAACAGGACCCAGGAGGGGTGTAACGATATCGGTTCGCCCCTGTTGTCCTGTAATCGGCGTCGGACACTCATAGTCAGTTAGATCTCTCAGCAACTTCCATTCAATGCATAATTAGGAACAGATATTTTTCTCTAACGCCTATAATAACTTAGTTATTATACTTTTAGCCTTTTGCTTGCTTTCCTTTTCTAGCCCTTACTGTACTCATCTGTTTATCTATTGTGTTTCTGGACTGTTCACAGGGGGTTCACAGTCCCCTATTTTTCCCGTAAGACCGTCCACAGTAAGCGCTTTCGCATTGCAGGCGGGCATCTTGGATGCAATAAGTGTCAAATCCACTTAGGGGGTGTGGAACGGTAAAGATGGCCGTCCGTACCGGTAAGCGCTCCATCCTGACGATCTTACGAAAAAACAGGAGACTGAACAGTCTACTGTGTTTCTGACCCATGTATAAAGGTTTGCTACTTAGGACTCCAGTCATTTTGTTGTAAGGTCTCCGTATACTAGTCAGAGATTAAGTTTTCAAATGCTACACACTCGAACATCTGCTAACGACCACCTCTCACTCTACAACGGCCACTTTTTTGTCCCGGCCGGCAGACCATAAATTGACTCTTGGTTAAACCTCTCTACAACGGCAACCGTCACTAAAGCGTGTCCCAAACTGCCAAAATAACCTCTCGACAAGGGCCTTCTTTTTCAGCGACTGATGAAAAAGTCAAGAATGGTCATGAAATTTGATCCGTAAAGCGCGTTGATGATTAATCCCAACAATCGTATTTTGATTGTGTTCCATTTGTACTGTAAGAGTAAGCGTAAATTATCTGCGATACTTGTTCGTTTTGTCACGTTGACATTTTGATTAAAAATATTATTCAAGATTTTTGCGTTTTTTAATCTCTCTATATATTCTTAATTAGTACCGGATTAACATTACGGGATACAGTAAGCATGAACGTAGCACAATAAACATGTTCATTCCCTAAAGAGAATTAGTTATTTTTCACCTCTACCTTCCCATAACGGCCACTTTCTTCTGCCCCCAAGGTGGCCGTTGTAGAGCGGTTCGACTGTATTATTTGTTGTCGATAACTGTAAAGGGTGTATTGTTAATGGCATGTTAATTTGGCGAGATAAAAACGCGTCGAACACTCGAGCGCATCGAAAAATGTTTAAAAACCTTAAAATATTTTGTTTGTTCCTTTCAAATTTCTTGAAGTAAAGTAGATATATATATATAAATCTATATTTTATAATAAACCGTCATTGGCAAGTTAATGTATTGCTATAATCAGGTGCTCCTAAAAAACAATTCGACATATTAAAATTCACACTTGGCTGCGAGGCTCGTGGAAAAAACAAAAGTAATCATTTTGAGGCTCAGTTATGAATAATAGCGGAGCTCCACGCGCGCGAACGGAGCCCCCGTACCTAAGAAAATTTGGTAATCTGACCATCCGAGAAATTTTGTAATCACGTGACCGTACGCCTTCCCGTCCGTCCGCACCACAGGGAAACCAGTGTGAAATGTCAAACTTTCTAGCTAGTGTGGAGCCAGTAACCCGTGTCTAACTTGATGATGGACATCCATATTATGGTCAATTGACAGATGTCAAAACAAGGTATCCGCTGAACAGAGTCACATGACCATTACACGGACTTAGGGGCCAACTCATCGAGGTCACGTGTTTTTTAAATTTTTCGCTGACCAGTTGTTAGCTTTTAATGATCGCAGGCTCAAGTTTATGTTTTTCAGTCATATGGTTCTCCTCTAAAGTTAAGTACAGTCTAACTTCTCCTTACGGACACCTCTATAATGCGGACACCTCTCTATTACGGACAGTTCGTTTGGTCCCAGAAAAGCCAAAAATCATACATTCCCTATCTCTATAACACGGACACCTCTATAAAGCGGACAATTGGTTCTGTCCCTGTGATGTCCGTATTAAAGAGGTTTAACTGTATAGATTTGTGGATTTTTTGCAGTGGTTTGAAGTCTATGGTCTCAAGTAAATTTAAAATGCCTAAACTGGAGCTTCGGGTTTTAGCTTTGGCTAAATCTATATATTAAATTTCTTTTGTCTTATTTCCTCAAGCCTCAAGGGAAGGCAAGGGTAACGAAGTGGCGAGAGCAACTCGCCTGCCACCAGTATAATCCGGGTTCGAATCCCTGGTGACGCAATGCTGAGATTGTTGGCAGTTCTCGCCTTTGCTCTGAGAGTTTTTTTTTTTACAGGTACCTCGGTTTTCTTCTCTCCTTAAAAAACCAAGATATCTGATCTCCAATTTGATCCGGAATCGTGGTCGAAACACCACTTACCAGATGCGCTCTCATTTAGCCTTATTTATTTATTATGCGTTATTTATACGAAAGGCCTTTGGTCTTCAGTCAATTTATTTCTTGATCAAGATTCACTGTGAAGGTTCCTCTACTTTTACAGTAAGCCCTTCCCAGTCCACGCCCACATCGTAGAAAGTGATCTCAGCCGAAGGCTAAAAAAAACATCAGTGAAAAGGGGAGTGATTAGTTATTAGGAAGCGACCTACATTAAACGATACTACCCTATTCTAAACCAGGACAGTGATAAATAAGGTCAAACCCTAACGTCGCGTGTTGCAGGTTCTTGGCCCAGTGCCCAAAGCTTAAGCTGTAGTGATCACGCTAGTTGTCATGGTTACATAGTGAACGGGACAAAGGCCTGGTGATTTAGGGGCCTGAAAGTGCACGCTACAGTGGAAAACTAATATAACTTGAGAGAAAATGATAGGGCAGGAACATAAATTGGAAGACTAACTAAATAAAATCACCAAAGAGAGAGTGAACGTCTCTTACAACTTCTCCCTATAACTGTTTTAAGGGCACTAAAAAGGAACTCTCCATTCCTTACTAGCACCCTCTACGAATAAAGCACGCGCGTGACGTAGAGGGCGTTTCGGCCAATCACAGCGGGTGTGATGTTTTACTAAAACATTTTACTTGTACAAGAGAGTATACTTTAGAGAACACTGTAAAATCATGCACTCAGATCTTTTTCCGGGTAATCAGAAAAAAAAGGATCTTATCTGACAAACGAAATATCACCTGTTTTTCCTTGATCAATTCTTTGACTTTCTCCACCATGTTGGGCTCTTTGGTGAGAACAAAAATGAATCCACCCCCTCCAGCTCCGGCCATCGCTTGACCTGAAAGTTATAAATTTTAACCCGTGATGTAAGTGCTCTCCATCAACCAACTAGCCCTGATCAGTTTTTTGGATTTTGCAGTAAAAGTGACAACGTTTCACTCTAATGCTGGGTTTGTAGGAAAATACCGGCCTCTAAAACGACGTCCGAAGCCCCTGCCCAATGATGATAGATCAACAAATTAAAAGCCAACAAAATATATGTTAGACGACTTTTCTGTATTAAAACGACCTTTTCGAACATGTCCTTCAAAAACGACATCTTATTTGCGGGCCTGTTCATTTCATCAATTCACCTGAACATTCCTTGTTGCCTTTTCAAATGACGTGCTCACTCCATCATATTTTTGTACGAACATCATTTAGGGGGAATTGTGTGGGTACTTATGGTCTTTTTTGCTTAGGGGGATAAGGGTCAGCTTGTCTCATCCAAAGGGGGGGGGGGGGGGGGGGGTCAGGCTATTAAATGGAATGGCTTCAGGTCAATCCCATGCGGAGATAAACGGTGGAAGACATACCGTAGCTCAAGGGCTTCAACGCTTCCATTAAGTCCTTTATCGCCTCCGGCTCAGATCCTGTTGGCAGACAAAGCATTCAAATGTAAAACTCAAAGATAATTAAAGGCGGTGAATCCATACAAAGAAATGGCGGCAGCACTACATTTGGATTGGTTCACACTCCTCCCCGGAGTCTTCGATATTCTTCTTCAGCGGAACAGGTAATGAACGTTCTGGTGCGTTCTGCGCCAATTAAAAATCGCAACCAGAAAATCTGAGTTCCGTTTTTATTGCGTAGAATTAACTAAAGCACGTTTTGCTTTGACGCTACAGTGTTGGTCTGCAAAGCGGAACCATATGACCGGCTACGACAAAACCCTTATTTATCCGCTTTCACCGCAAGATTGGATTTTTTTCTCTCAAGCGATGACCAGAAGGAACGCAGCCTGTAAAAGCGGAATTGCGTCTCGTACGGTAAAGTAAACCTGAGATCAGGTGCCCTTTTTCTCGGGGGAGGGCGAAAGTCAGCAGGGAGGAAGGACCGCCTGATCGTAGGTTTACAGTAGAGCAATAATGAGGGACAGCGGAACGCTGCTAACCGCATGCGCATTACACTCACCAGGTGCCATCAGGCTCTTTTGATGTCGATAACAAGTCCAGCATTCACCAAACTTTTTTATGTTTCCTGAAATGCAGATAACAAATGCCATTAAAATCCTAACGTCTAAAGATCTTAATAAACGCTCTGAGTGAGTAGTACTTACTAATTGTTGTTTATTCACCATTTTCACAGAGACCATAATAACAATACAACTTGTTTACCCCGCACAATTTTGCATAACCATTGTCTTCGATTTCTCTTGAGACGACTGTAATACCCAGGGGAAACTGGAAACAATTATTATGCAAAATTTGGGGGCGTAAACAAGGTGCATTATGGTCTATGTGAAAGTGGTGAATTTGCCATTTTTAAGTTGCTCTTGAGAGTTGGTCGATGTTGAGGCCAGTTGCACTATGGGAATGTTTTGGAGACGATACCACTTCTTTGATTGGCTTTTTCGAGGTTGCGTAGGAAACTGGGTCAAAATTCGTCTCCCAAAACAGTCCCATAATGCAAGTCTTCATCAGACTGACCCAGCCTAGGGCACATTTCAAAATAGCCAATAAAGCTAGGCAACTATTGACGCTGTGTAGTGTAAAAATTTCAAATCCAAGCATCTGAAAGGTAATCTGAGAAATAATATGCCTAGGTTAAACACGAAGTTCAATATCGTCGAAGAAGCACAAGTGACTTTGATGCACAACTCACCCTCTTTCAGCGCCTTAGCAGCCTCTTCTGCGTTGTCTATCAAGTTTCTTGCGTTGTTGGTGATTTGTGGAAACCTTGCATACCAATTCCTGACGACATTCTGCTCGATAAATAATAAGGCACCGTCAGATTTAACTAAAACGCATCTATCCCCATCTCTCCCCCCCCAACTCACTTCATCACCACACCCTACCACTCTCTAACCTTCCACGCCACTTGCGCCTGTCAAGCCCTCCCGTATCTCGCCCCTCCCACGCATGTCTCACGGGCTCAACAATTATTTGGAAGGGAAAGCAAACACTACGCGTGCGCCGGTCGGTGAGGAACCTGCGATCTCTCTAATTTACCTGTAGCAAATTCTTAGCGAGCCTTGTTCTTCCAGAGTAAAAGCAGACCAGCCGATTGCACAGATCCTCAACAGTCTTTTCACTAAGCTCCAGCTTTTCAGCTTCCACTTTCAGCGGCAAACGAGCCTGGGACCTAGAGATCTTGAAACCAGGCACCAGTCCTCCCACATTGTCCTGCCAGCCTCCGCCAGTGGTAAGCATCTGTTCAACGATCATCACCGCGTGGACAAGCGAATCCAAGCTCGCTGTGCGGTCTGTTACCCGTAGCAACGCTGCTAAAATAACTCCCGCTAAAATGCTACTCGTTCCCAAGCCACTTCCTTGAGGAGCCGTTGACCACGTGTGAAGTTCAAAACCTGCTTGGTACTTCTTTCTCAGTTGGTCTGTTAAAGTTTCTTTCGACGAAAGATCCACAATGTCGAGTAAACAGAAACAGGCTTTAAGCAGTGCCCCTGAGAGAAAACAACAAAAAATCCATACCGTCTTCAAGGATTAATAGCCCATTTTTCAGTTACAGATGAAAGCGAGGCTAGAGTTGACCTTGTTTTGATACAACCCTTCCTGCTTTATCGAGTACATCATGTTATTATTAAGCTAACTAGCATTTTTAAGCACAATTTCCAAAAGAAAAGGGGAAAGGTTTGTATTAAAACAAAATCAACCTCAGCCTCGCGTTCATTCAAAGGCTAGGATACTAAGCCCACAACTGTAAAATAGTTTTTTATCTGTCAGTTACACTAGCTCTTGGAAAGAGCACTCAACTTTAACCGAACAGTACAGCGTAAACAGAAATCATCACCACAATGCTTAAAAAAAAAAAGAAGGAAGGGCTATAGATGGAGTTTAACTAGATTTAGCACATAAACAATGATTCGCCCTCTACACTGTGAACTTAGATACCATATAGTTCTTGATAAGTCGACTTCTTTGCCTGGCAAAGAGTACCAAAAAAGGCGTTTAAAAAAGTCTACTTTCCGTAATCAAACATAACTGTGACTCGACTAACCCTTTTGTACAAAACGAGTCGTCGGCAAATTGATATTGATGTTAATACCTATCTACAATTCCATTCTGAATTTAGAATCGGTTATAGATATAGGCAAGTTAAGGCAACGAGGAATTTAATTTTAATTTTAATTCCTTCTTTCCAAGGAACATAAGACTGTGGAATCGGTTGCTCGAGGAAAACGTTGAGTCAAATTTCTCAGGCATATTTGAGTTACTTAGCGTTTTAGCTGAGAATAAGTAAACTTAACATATTTAAGTTACTTAGCGTTTTAGCTGAGAATAAGTAAACTTTAATAAGATATAACATTGACTTATTTCTATATATGTATATGTATATTTCTGTATATTTCTATATATATTTCTATATATTTTTAATTATTTTTACTTAAATATTAACTTTGACTTATTGATTTCTGTTATTAATTACATCGAGTATTGTACAAATTGATGATTGTTCCTTTTTAACATTTTACCCTGGAAATAAATCACTTAGATGTAGAAGAGCATGAGCCAAATCTTACCTGGAGCGTTCGGTTGAGTGTAATTTTCTAGGTGTTTCAGTTCACTGCACACAACCCTGACACTATGATCTTCCGAATGGATTACGAGGGCAATTTCTAGCCTGAAAAAATAACGATATATGTCAGGCAATCACTTTTCATTCGTCACATTATAGTTGCAGGCGATCAAAGGGGCCCGCAAGTTTAAACGTAAACTATACAGAGTGTTTCGGCTATTTCACTTAGCCCACAGAGACCTGGCGTTATTTGGACATTGTGATCTTTCATCTCAACGAAATAATTGGAAACGCTGTCGTCATTCGATTCTTGTAAATCTTCGCTCTTCAACGATTAGACAACTTTCTCTGTCAGATCGCGTGAAAACCATGGAAACGGTTGATTGTTGATTGATCAAGTTTCAACAGAGAGAAAAACCCTTCGAAGGCGCGTGTTAGTAATAACCGCTGTAATGGAGAACGAAGTGTAACAGCCAATCATATTGTCAGTAATATGCTCAATGTGTAAAGGAAATAATTTTTCCAATTTTTATTACAAGTGAAAAGATGATAAATGAGTTTAGTTACTGACCATTTACTGATCCTTCAACGTCCTTCCTACCGATCCTACGGAAATTCTTACGAGTCGCCCTTTTGGATCACGCTTGGCAGCTTGGCCTACTGGCGTGACGTCTTTCCGCCCCGTTTGAAGGAGGGCTGCTACGAAAAAAGGTTCAGCAAAAAAGCGACTTGACCTGCTTTCCATGCACAAAAGAAAAAACCGAAGCTGGTCGAACCACTGTTTCGCTTAGCGTTCTTTCGTAACAGCTTTCTTTCAATTTCACGTAGCACAAAATGAATTCATACCAGGGGTAAATTGCCAAGCATTATCCAAAAGGGCTGCTTACGATAATCACGCGGAATTTTGACAATCTCTAGATGAGAGATGGGACGGAATATGAAGGCTTAACGAACGGGGTTAGTAACTAAACACTTAATTGTCAATTTACATTTGTGAGTGGAAAATAACGCCCATTCCAAAAAAACCTTGTCCTTTGAGTTGCTCCATGCGGTTTGTTTATAAAATTTTAATGTTATAATAGCCAGACACCATTTGTTTAAAAGGTGGATAGCGCAATCCAGCGGATAAAACTCTTTCCAGTGGATAGTGCAATTTGTTTCCCTAATACTTATTCACTGGATAGAGATTTAACCGGTGGATAGCGGTAGCCAACTTTTGAACACACGAGGCTAAAAATACCATGGTTACTTACTCCTTTATTTTCCTAACCCGGGCTTTTGTGACTTTCTACAATAAAGGGAAGAAACATTGAAAAATGCAAGTAACCATACTTACTATTCTCTAAAAACTGAAACCTGCGGATGCCCCCCGCCCCCTCCACCCCCTTAGGATAGAAATAGGGTCACCACAACTTGAAAGGCACTGGAGGGAGAAGTAAGATTCCCCCCTTCATACAACTACTTGCGGGAAACACTAAGCTGATTTAGCAACAAGACGGGAATGTCAGTTCACAACGGGAAAGCGCGCGGAAAGGACTAAACACGACTTCCAGTGCTCAATTTGCCGCTCTGCCATTGGTCAAGCCAGTTGTTTGGTTTGCGCGCGCCGTCGTCAACTGACGTTCCCGTTCTGTTGCTAAATCAGCCTACTGTCTGATGTAACAAACCGTTCGTCATGTCCAAGCAACGTAGTAGATTGAGCCGTTAACAAAAATCTTACAGCACCAGAATCAAGACAAATATTCCTCACACTGTTCTCCAAGTATTTCTAATAGTATCAATATTGAAAATTTGCTTGGAAGTCGGAAACATTTGTCTTTGGTGAACATTTCTGTGATTCTCATGAGAAGTTTGTTTGACTTAACTGAGGCCAGTGTTATATGCGACTCACTGTTTGGATACAGAGGATGAGCAACAGTTCCAATCTCGTTCCCAGAGTCTGAGTTACTCTTGTCCCCGTTGCCCGTTCCGCTGAACAATAGTGAACTCACGCAACAGAACGGCAGAGGGAAGAAGACAGCAAACCTTGTGTGACAAGCGTGACAATTTTGTTTGAAATAACTTTTCGCCAAACTTCACTTTCCTTTAAACAGATCTTATGTAAACGACCAGAAAACATTAATGTTAAGTGAAGTTCACGACAAAACACGCAAGTAATAGCCCTGTCACGTTTGTCACACACGAGCGTTTTGCCGTTCTCTTCTTCCTGCCGTCATGTTGCGTAAACTCACTAATAATTGCAAGGGTAACGCGGACTCTGGGAATGAGATTGCAAGAGTGACATCAGTGACAGTTAGAACGAGAGACCTACAGCGCAAGGCCGAGTTGCGCTGGGAAGGTGATACAATTAATGGAGAGGGTGACAGTCAGGTTTATTGCAAACGGCATACGCAAATTTGTTCCACGTGACCAAGTTTCCCTTAACTTTTGCTTTGCGTTAGTTTGGTCTATAATAATTGTTTTGGACTGCTTTTAGCAGCACGTTTTCTTTTTTGAGACATTCTTAACTTGAATCACACGTTTGCCGTTTGCCGCCGTAAAAGTCACTCTAAATCTCTCTAATATATCACTCAAATCACGTGAGTGGATACAATTCTTAGGGAATAGAAACTCGTCATCACCTGTCCGTTGAGTTTAACTGCAACATTAAGCACTGTACCACCTTGTTCGTACGTAATTGGAGGCGTATCACTCCACCCACCAGAAAGATCTATGCGGGCTGAAAGGAAACATGGTAATTTTAACATGAAGCCAATAATGGACGAAAACGTTAGAAGGGAATTCAAAAAGTGGGCTTAAGAAAACGAGGTGCGGACTTCGAGTTAAGTGAAACAAACGGTCAGGCGTTCGTTAAGACATTAATCTACAACAAGAGGAAGTTGGCTAACCTGGCGCCTCTGCTGTCACCCAATGGCCCATAGGAGTTGGGTCACACGGTTCAGTGTGGAAAAACTAACAGAATGCAACCACAGAGTCAATGAGTTGATATAAAGTATCCAAAAGACATCACAAAACGACTGTCAATAAAGACATTTTGGGCCGGAAGTAATTGTACTAGTTCTAAGGAAGCTCCATTTTACATGAGCTCACAATCTTTCCAAACGAGTGTGAAATGCGCTTTCAGTAGGCTGTAAGGAACTGATTAAGCTCTCTATTCCAAACCAACCTTAGAGGGAGAGCTCGGTCTTTGGTCTCTTTGAGTACAGGCAGGTAACAGCCTGACAAACACAATTTCCACCTCTCCACTCCACGCCCGCATTTAGTCGCTTCAGTTACAGACTAAGAAGCGAAATTTTAACCCCTCCCCTCCTCTTAACTTAGCGGCTAAAGTCACAGACTGAGAAGCACAATTTTGACTCCTTCCCCTACCCACACCTTAATCTCTTCGGTTACAGACTAAGAAGTATAATTTCCACTTCTCCCCTCTTAGTGGCTAAAGTTATGGACTGAGAGTCATGATTTTAACCCCCTCCCCCCCAACTTAGTGGCTTCAGTTCAGACTAGCTAGGGAGCGTAGTTTCCATCCTTTCCGATAAAACTCAGTCATGGTAGCTTAACTCCTAACCTATCCTTCTGCCTCCTTGATACCCTTTATCCAGCCGATGCCAAATAAAAGTTACAGAGAACTACCTATCATTGTGCTAACAGTGCCCGTTAAAGTAAGGTTTGCATCACCTATGTAACACACCTCTGAAGCAGTGAGTACTGCCTGCCGTCTTAGGACCTGCTCTGCTCCTTCATAATGTCGCGCTGCACGAATCAGCAGATCTGGTCTATGAAGAAAAAATCATAAGCTTAACACCTAGTCACTAAATTATGAGGTCACGGATTTTTCTATTACTCTTGCCAATCATCTTATCACCACACAAAGCAACCAATTTGTATTTTGGACAGCCCGCAGTGGGAGAGGCGATTGTTGCGAAAGGGAGAGGGGGACAGAAAGGCTAACACCAGTCGAGAGGCCCACACGTATGGAGCATATCCCAGTAAGACTAGCAAGAGCCACCAGGAAGTAGAGAAGGGGTCTTCTCCGCCAATACGTCACCGGTATTTATTTAACCACTTGAACTGAAGATGAATTGAAGTTGCGTTACGATTCAGCATACAAGCGGGACTTCCTTAATTTCACTTCTCCAACTTATCAACGGAAGATAAACGCCCTAATGCATCAAAGATTGTAGTTTTTACCTGTCAAGCCATTTGGATCGCTCTGAGGCAAGGGCTTTCACTCCTGCTGCTATTTCTCCTCTCTGAAAAAAAGAAGAAAAGCCACGCAGAACATTAAAACCTCTCTTTGATAAACTGACGTTTCGAATGTGCAGGGATGTCATTAAGATTACAAGTTGCTGGGTAAATACAACAAGTGTTGGCGGGGATTAAAACAGCTAAGGATTTCTTTTGGTTCCATTTTTCTTCTATTTTCCAATGAAAGTAGCCGGGGGAAATCCCCGGCCCCCGCCACTTAATGACCGCCCTGAATGTGTCTAGGGTATTAAAAGAACGCGCCCGAAAATTGAGCTACAACATTTGGTAATTTAACTAAAGCTTCAGTTATGTGCAACACTTTCTTTTCTTAAGCTTGAAAAGACGGAAAAGAGGATAATTTTTAGTCTCAGTTTGCAAGATTTAATCAAATTCTATCCCTACAAGCTTGCAAACCGCAAACACTGACAACTCCAGTGGAGATATACCCTGCCTACAATGATTGATTATAAAATAGACAGGAGAAGTCGTTACGTCACGTTACCATAGTAGCAAAATTTCTGCATCTCAACAAAACGTGACCCTGCAAATACGGCAGAAAAAAAAACTTAAACATTGACATGCCCTGCACACGATCGTACCCAGGAACAAAACGGTAGCCCATACTTTTCTTCCATCGTTCGACAATGCAAACGGCCGTGTCTGTCAAGAAAGATTGATGAGATCCAGAATTTTGCTACTATGGTAAGATGACGTCACAGGTCTCCCCTCCATT
This sequence comes from Porites lutea, assembly GCF_958299795.1. NCBI lineage: Eukaryota > Metazoa > Cnidaria > Anthozoa > Scleractinia > Poritidae > Porites > Porites lutea. Next base: position 10,384,512 of record NC_133202.1, on the reverse strand, counting down.
GCATTATGATCTTAAGATTGCTTTTTACAAACTTGGTATCTTAGCCTTTCAAAGCGGGACTAAACCGTGGTAAAAATTAGTAGCCATTTTGAAATTTAACGTGAGACTGGTGTCGGTGACTCGGTGTTGTGTCGAAATGTATTGTGGGACTGTTTCAAGGGACGGCGCTTTACTCAGTTTCCCGCCCAATTTCGCCTGGATTGGGCCAGTGGACTGAACGATAGCGTCCTCCAAAAACAGTGTAAGCGTTCATTGAAGAGTGGACCTTTGTACAGAGCTAACGCTTTAAGGTTTATGGACATACATCAAGAAGTTCAAAGGCATGCATCCAGGATTCATTGCGGGCCGGACCACTTCTCAGCCCAGCTCTCTCTCCTGCCATAGCACCTAACACGTCCGCAATACACGCCAAAGTCCGAGCGGCCACGCCTGGAGAACTTGTACTGCATGCAACTGGGGAAGGCAAACAACGAAATTAGCAAAGGTATTTACATTAAATTCAAGGAGATTATTATTTTTCCTATAGACGTAAAGGTCGCTGCAATAATAATAATTGCAATTGACTCAAGAAATCTCTATCTCAAATAATAATAATGATGATGATGATAAAAATGACAATAATAATAATAATAATAATAATAATAATAATAATAATAATAATAATAACAATAATATCATGCTAGCGCCCTGCAACCCTGATTGGGATACAATAAACAAGTGTTAATGCTGTACCAATATCGCCATGGAAGAGACCACCCGTTGCAATCTTCTCTGTACCTTTTTTTTGGAAATCCTAGAGGTTTCCAGGGACGCTGGCAAGTGAAAGGCAATTGTTTGTTATCTAAATGCAGCGACAGAAGAGCCACAGCTATTTTGACTTGTTGGCAAGTGATGGCAAGTTAACTACTTCCGATGTTGGGATCCACGACTCGGTGACAAAGCATCTGAACAGTAACGACAAACTCCTGGCCACGTGTCCTGTCGACACCTTTAAGGCCTACACATCGATCTATTCTCGATCGATCAAATTATGAACGAATCACTATAAAAACTAAAAAACTGATACTTTAGAAACGTTTAGTTTTCAAATACATACCGTCTGCCAGGATTCGAAACACAGATTTTGTTAAAAAAAAAAAAAAAGAAAAGAAAAGAAAGAAAAATACAACACTTCCATTACCTTGATCTAAAACCTCCAATATCTGCGCGTCGAAACCTTCTTTTGCGCAGCTCTTAAAGAAGGGCAGAATACAGTTACTGCTGCAACTCGTCAACGTGTTAACAACTTCAGTTTTTCCAATTTCAAACCAAAGGTTCTTCTTCCAGCTAAACTCTGCATTGGTATCAATAGTCCTCATAATGTCTTCTAGGGAGAGCCTCAGTGAAGAACGCCACCTAAAACATGAATCATTTCAATTCAGGTTCAACGACTGAAAGAAATGCGATACCACCTTTATTTACAGGTAATATAGAGAGAAGTGCGACGTCACGTTACCATACCAGCAAAATTTCCGCACGCCTCAACTCCGACGCTTTGAGAAAATATAAGAAGACACAAGAGGAAACTTAAGAAAGAGTGACAAGCTGTAAAATGTAGGGGACAGAAAGGGCAAAAATTTCACTCTTGAACTAAGCCAAAAATTAATTACCAATGGACAAAACTGACCTGTTGATCTTCTGCTGATCAGTTACTTCTGACACTCCGGTGTAGGCCAACCATAAGATATCATCTTTCCCAGCATCTTCATTCAACACGTCGAAAGGGTGAACAACAGGAAACATCTTTGCATTGTAAAGAGATCTGTGCTGTTCAGGCTGAAAATGCAGGAGGTTATTGTTTTGTTTTTTCCCAGGTAAATGGAAAGCCCTGGGACCGAGGTTGTTTTCGTGCAACAAAGGAGTGCGTCACGTGAGGTATGATGGGATACGAGGGAGGGGCTGATAAACAGAAGGACTCATTTTTCAAATATTAGCATGCGTAATCAAATGGTGACGAAATCTGTTTTTTGGGGTTAGCCCAACAGGGCTAAGAGACGCATTTTTTTGGCTGTGCAAAAGATCAGGAAAACTTTCAGCCATAGTGATTTATTCATATTTTTAAAGGATAGTGCATTTACAGCAGTTGAAAGGAATGTGGTGTTCCAAATTAGCTATGTGAAACGGGGACCATTAGTCAATAAAAGCTGCGAGGAAGGTCATCGCCTTTCTGTCAAAAAATGGTATATAAGAGGGTAAGGGGTTTAACCTCGGGGCGGGGTCTCCCCGTATGAAATTTTTGTTGAGTAATCCCGGCCGGGGGGGGGGGGGGCGGAGGGGGGCTGCAACGCCGTTAAAAGGAATTTTTTTTAGTCTCACCACTCCTATCCAAACTTCCTCTTGGTTGATTCCTGTTCTGTCGAAAAACGTTTTCCAAGGTCTGTTGCAATAAGTACTAGTTGATGATGACGACAACTCCTGTTAAGGAAAAAAACCGGAAGATAAAATACCTTGAGGCAATTCCAGTGGAATTTCTTTGGCCAAACAGTAAGTGAATATAATCTAATCAAGTACTCAGGTCAATATAAGTACCTGAATTGGGTGAATGTGTAATTTATGATACCCACAATTGCATAAATATATAATGGTGGATTTCTTTGCAGCATTTACGTATGCTTGGTTTGGGATCAATACAATAGAATTTTTTCTCGAAGAATTTACATGAAAATAGAGTTTAGTTCCCAGAGGAGAGAAATGCTTTTGTTCTTGACCGCCAACATGGCCGCCGTGACGTCATGTGCAAACCAACAATAGCCATAGCATTTGCTTGCTGAAAAACCGCAGCGGACAAATGCGACGGCTATAGGTGTATTTTGCGAATGAATCCACACTTTATGTCACGAAACGTCTTAAAAGACTTCTTTGTAATTTCGTCCACTGCCTCACCTGTAACTGATCCCCAACACCGAAAACCACCAGGACACGCTCAGATTTTCCTCTCAGGCCTGGAAGCGATACATTGAATCCAAGGATACAGAGATCTTTGGCGAGGGTGGTTTCTCTACTGAGACCCTGAGATAAAATACACACAATTTAACTGTTATAGAGGAAAACAAGAAGCCTGCGAGCACGCTCTCTATTTAGGGGATAAAGTGAGAAGTCACGCGTCAGCGTCACGCGAAAGGAACCGCGCGAGCGAGGGAATGGGGAAAAGAAAGGGATAGCTCTCCTTTTCTTTGTCCCTGGCTCATATGTTTTCTCTTGGCTCGCTTTGCTTCGCCCTTCGCGGCGTCACTCGCGCGTTCTCGCGTGGCTTGCTTCGCAAGACACTTGCAATGCAGAGCTTGCTCACAGGCTAGAGAAGAAGCTGCTTTATTTAAAAAAGAAAGAGTGTCCATATCCCATTGTAGGGTTAATGTGAGAAAGGAAAATAAGATATTCAGAAGATAAGAAACATCCTCACTTAATGACACATGCAGATTCTAACAACTGTAGATCCTTATCAATGTCTCAATCATATCATGACTGACCTTGAAATCACGAGGAGCAATCCCCGCCATAACGCTACCTGGACCAACGGTCACATTTCCCTGTAATTCAATAGTCAAGGTTAAAGTTTTTAGGTACATAACAATTATCATGGTGTGTAGGTAAGAAAAGAGGGAGGTAGGCAAATGAACAGGTATGCAGGTAAGACACAACTTTGATGTTACTTGGAAATGAACAAATTCGTTGTTGTCTTTGTTGTTATAATTAAGAAGTGGAAATCAGTAAGAAGGAAGGTACGTAGGTGGTACACATATGGGCAGGTTAATAGTTAGGTGTGTAGCTACAATCGGCGACAAAATTGGGTAGTTTCGGTGAACAAAGGAATCCGCACCCCTCCCCTGTCCCCTCTATTCAAAGTTGGGGTGTTTGTTGTTTTCTATTGGCAGCTAGAACAAGGGCACAACATTGCACGGAGGGGATGGGGGAGGAAAGCTATATTTCCTCCTTTTGAAGTTAATAAAACGTAAAAAAACGCCCAGTTTTGGGCGAAGTGTCTCAACTCATTTTGTCGCCGATTGTAGGTAGCTAGAAAGATAGATAGGTGGGGTTGGGCACAACTTTAAGTTGCTAAATAGGCAAGAGAGGTAGAGAGGTAAGTAAGTTGGTAGGTAGGTACGTGGGTAGATTGTTAGGTTGGTCGGTTGGTAGGCAGGTAGACAGGTAGGTTGGTCATTTGGTCGGTCAGTAGGTAGGTAGGTTGGTCGGTACTTAGGTAGAGAGGTAGGTAAGTAGGTAGGTAGGTTGGTCGGTTGGTCTGTAGATACATGTACGTAGGTAGGTTGGTCGGTATATAGATAGGTAGATACATGTAGGTAGGTAGGTTGGTGGGTCAGTCAGTCGGCAAGTAGCGAGCTAGTTAGCTACCTGTAGTTAGGCACATGCAAAGGTGTGGCTAGGCATATACTTGGGGTCCCAGTACCTGTAAATGACAGTGTGATACAACAGATTTCTTTCCAATGCTGATTCCACCTTCAACGATGGAATTCACTACAACAGAGGAGGCTTCCACGACTGCATCTTTTCCACCCTCGTCCTATTTGACGAAATAGTGACAATTGTCTCCTAACACCATGAAAACATCTATTCATTCCGACGTATACTCCTCAAGCAGGAAATCTTAGCTCTAAAGCTATAGGCTAATTTTTGCTGACGTCATTGGTTACATTTTTCGTCATTAACATATGACTAAATTCACAGAAGCCGTGGCCGTTTATACGAACTAAATTCGAAAGTTGAATGAGCTGATTAATTGTGTAATTTCCAGTTCTTTGCAAGCAACATTGAAGGAAATATCATCCATCGAAAACTGCGAAATTGCTGGGGGGGGGGGGGGGGGGGGTCATCAGATACAGAATTATGGGCATATATTAATGAGGCAAAAATGTAAACAAAGATTCGCCTTTCCATCATTCAAGATTATGGACCTGACTGACTCTATCATCATGGCCAAAATCCCCATATCCCATATATCGAGGTTTCTGAATGGAAAATTTTCATTTGTGCGTATTATAAGTGCTCTAGTTCCTTTATTTAGCCCCACTGGGGGATGGACGTTATTTGTTGTTTTGACTCGGGGCTTAGAGGCAGGGCTTATAAACATAATTTTTTTTATTATTTACTCAAGTTTGGAAATTAACAATTGACATCTCTCAAAACTTCTTGACTGCTAAAACTTAAACTTTCTACAAAGTTCAACAATTGTAAACAAAGTTTAAGGGACAGACATTTGAACAAGATAAGTTTGCCAAACAATGTCGTCCATTTTGCACGCATTAAGTGAAGAAAGACTGCTCCGCTGCAAAGTACCTGGTGAAAACAAACGTGTGTGTGGTTATTGGATTCCAAAGGAAAACTGCCAAACTTTTCAGCACTGTTGAGCATTTGTCTCCTATAGCATTCAGCTGAGGGAATCATGTAGTCAAATTCGCCATTTTCAATCACAACTGTTGAGAAAGGCATGGAAATAAAATCACTAATAACTTGATTTATTAAACCTTGTTTTCTGGACATATCTGTCTTTGACAAAGATGACGGGAAACTCGTAAAAAATTTATCCGCCTACTCATCCGTAAGTCTAAAACGCAGCCGGCGAAGCAAAGAACCGCTGGATAGGAGACTACTTAATTATAATCAAGACCTCTAGATTCTAAAAAAGGTCGACTTCATGTACAAGGACAAGATTTTCGCCATACCAAGTCGTGGGCGCGCGTGAACCAGCGTCATTTTGGCGCTGTCTGGCGGAGCCTCCCCGTATGGGCCATTATAGGGAGTACCCCCGGGCCTTTTGTAGCCATCATTAAACTAACCTCCTTTCAGTGTAATTCCTCTGAGAAGCTTCCATAGAGAGGCTCTTACTCCTTTCATCAACATCATATCCTCTGTTGAGCTGCATTCTCTTCCCATCCGAGTGCTGCGTCCATACGAGCCGCTCCTTTCACCATCGACAAAGTCTGATTCAGTTATTTCCTCAGCCAGACAAAGAAGGATGTCGAAAAATAATGACAGCTAGTGAGGACGAAAAATGAAATTCGTCAGCTATGGGCTCAGTGTCACGGCTTTATATTTCTTTAACCTTTTTTAACCAGGGAATAGGCACGAACGGGACTCACAGGTCCCATGCGAGGTGCCATCCCTACCCGATCCCACAACCCGTAAAGGTTGGCCATACCACCGGGGTCAACGTCCCCTACTCATTTCGAACAGTGGTGTGGGTTATTTTACGTCCCACGAGAACAGATCAGTGAAAGTATGTGTCCGGCCTGGGTTTGAACCCGCGACCTCCCGCTCAGCAGACCAGCGCTCTACGAACTAAGCTAACCAGGCGGCGGTAAAAAAGAAATTACTCGTAAACGACAAAATAAAAGCTTTTTGTTCAACAAATACACCTCCAAAGCATTATATCAAACGTTTTAAACAACAAAAATGAACTTTGAAAACTTTTTACGCCATAACAAGTTTTCAAAACCCCGCAATTGCAATCCGTTTCAATCTTCTTCAAGTTTGTCCGTCCGGGCCTCCTTTTGTACTTGCTGTGTTATTTATACCTTCTTTTAAATTTTTGAGCGGTTATTTTTATGTTTCACTCAATTTGGTGGCAGTTCCTAGAGTAAGAATTTTGATAAAATCCCTGTCACAGGTCCTTTAACTGTCAATTACAGGGCTGTGGAGCAATAGAAGAAAAATGTCAAACCGGGGTAATCCTCCTCCTCAGCTTCCTTCAATGATGACGCCCGCAAAAACTTGGCCTTCGATCCCCCATTTCCCCCAGCTATTTAATTTGGGGGGGAGGAGAGCTAGCCAGTTTTATCTAACCACAGGTAGCCCAGACTCAATATGGGAGAGAACGTTTGAAAATAAACAAAATACGATCTGAATTACATTTTTTTAAATAAATTGACAATGAAAATAACTCAACTTGTGTTTGTGTTGTGTGTTTTACTGTCTGTTTGCAAATCAAAATCTAAAACTCAATAAAACGGCTTCCAAGTGGTTCTACGTTTTTCTGTAATATTCAAATCACAACGATCTTATAAAATTCAAATTCTAACGAACTCTCATATAGAGTCTGGGCGGCCTGTGATCTAACCTTCCCTCCCTCCCCATACAGCATTACTGGGTACCCTGGGTACAGTATTGGATGCTATTTTTGACCCCTAAATAACAATCGTTAAAATGCCCATACAAACGCTTGTAATAATTATTTCTATTATGCAACAATGATCCTCACTCGTGAGCTTGGGGTACCTGTGAGTCTACTAACCTGTATAGGATCCGCCCCGTTGTCCAGTCCATAATAAGTGCAGGCATCAAGAGGAGCATAGGCATATAAACCTACGATTCTCTTGGTAGTTTTGATGTTAATATAAATCAAACCACTAACCTGACAAACAGCAAATAAGAAAAATCAGTGAGACCTAAAGCAGCAGCTGGATGGGGTCACATTTTTACGACTGGGTTTACTATTATGGGGTTGCATTTTTACAAAAGTTACCAGAATCGGGTCGCACATTTTCAGGATTTTGAGGGTCAGAAAATCCAGGTATGTAGGGATTTAAAAATAGAAATATTTGCACCACAATAAGTTTAACAAATCAGGATGGCCAAGTTGAAAGGCTTTATAAGGTAGATGCATGAACAGAAAGTGACTAAGTTGGGATTGCCAAAATTACTTTTTTCCCAAAGTGACTAACATGGGGTCTATAATATGGCTACAGAATAGACTATAATGGGGTAGGGGCTCTGAGAGGCCAGCGGCACATACCCAGTCAAAATTTAGCCAAGTAACCACCACCCCCCCCCCTCCGGGAACTTAGACTGTATGTTAAGAACTAATGGGCCTTAGATGAAGCTTACATATACATGAACTTTGGCACATTATGTTAAACTCACCAGGATACCAATCTGCACAATTAGCCCTAAAGTCTCAAGAGTTTTCAACAACCATTTTCTCCGAATAATATATCAATACATAATCAAGAAAAAAGGATAGGAGAATTAAATAATACACAATCAGAAAATGATCACCAAAATGGGAAAATGCTTCGATCTTTTACAAAATTACATCTCTACATCAGTCCGGAGAATTTGAACGTCCCCAGATACTGGGGCTTAAAACTCATTCTCAATGGTCATGGCTGTTCATGGCTGTACAATGTAGTTCACCAAAGGGATGTCCCCCACTCTAGCTGTCCTGGCAGTACGGCAGATGGAAAGTGTCCAATTTATCAAAATGCTTGTTTAAAGGGAGACGGTGCAATGCGTGAAGCAAAGTTTTTGTCTAAGGAAACTAAGCCTGCATACCCTTCCCAAAGTTCACCTCACATGCTCTGACTCTAAAACTTTACGGCTACTCACCATGGGAATTTTGCCATTCGCAAGTGTGCAGCTCCTCATTTCTTCTTCATTTCCTTTGAAGATAATATCTTTAACCTGTCCCTTTAAAAGAAGTAACCTCATGCGTCTAAAAAAGGTTTGAATGATTGTTCAGTGCTCCAGTGTCAGAATAATTTCAAGCACATTGCATTGTTTTAACACTTTTCAAGAGTTATAGATATATTAATAATATTTATCTGTAATAACACCAAAGAGAATTTCTTATGGGAACCCAAGAAAATAAATTTCAAATTTCACAAGTAAAATTTCATGCAGAAGATATCATTTTTGTGAAATTTGAAATATATTTCCTTGGTTTCTCATAAGAAATTTTCTATGGTGTTATTACAGATAACTAATTACATATATAGTCCTTGAAAAGTGTAAAAACAGATCCACTATGCTTTAAACTATTCTAGCACAAGGTTTTGGTCCACTGAAAATTAAAATTACTCAATTTCCTGATGGATTCTGTCTTAAAAAGCTGAAGTTAAATGGAAGGTAATTTTCAAATGACCATAATACCTCTTTCCCCAGTTTTGCACATCCATGACCCTTTGCATAATCCATATCCCCTTGAAACAGAATCATAGCTATGCCATCTGAACACTTCTGCCAATCAATTCCTGACAATGAAAACCAAGATACACAAACGAGACTGTAAAGCTTTCTCACTAACACAGGAAACACCATGAATAAATTAACACCAAATTCAACTTTGGCTCTGTGCTTTTTTTTTTTTAAGCTTATCATTGGCTGATTGGGGTGTAGAAGGAGCCTTTAAACTGGTGCTAACCAAAGATTAGGAAGCACAGGCAAGATTAAGGGTATAGAATGGTTGCTCGAAAAAAGTGGGTCTCGAAGTCTTGTTTTTGGGTGACTTTGCATCTCGCAAAGTCTTGAATTTACCATTCCATGCGCCTGAGATTGGTCAAAGGTCAAAACACTCAATGCTCTAGTGCTGAGCGTCGCAAAAGTTTCACGTGACAGAAGGTCAAAACGCACGCAGCGCCTGGTCAAATTATGGGTGATGGATCTTTCATTACATTCTTTCCTCTAATTCTTTAAATTTATGGAGATCACTCTGGACATTTTAGGCTGAAAGGGTTAATATTAATAGTAATAATAATAATAATAATAATAATAATAATAATAATAATAATTATTATTATTATTATTATTATTATTATCATTATCATTATAAACAATAACATAATTTATATAGTGCCTTGTCTGAAGGCATCCAAAGGCGCTTTACAAGTTATTTAATACCTAAAAAAGTAAAAGAAAAACTATCTAAAAGCTATCATCGGAAAGTCCACAGAAGCTAAAATTAATAAAAGATTCAATGAAAAGCTTTCTTAACAAGGATATGTCTTTATCATATGATGTGATACCATACCCAAAATCAAACAAAAATAAAATTTCAGCCAAGGATAAAATTGAACAGCGACATATACATGTACAGATAAAAATACCACATACTTGTGTCAGCTGAAACAGTAAGCATCATGTCTGTGCTGCAGACCCAAACTCCAGGGGGTGCATTTACAGATAACTGTAAAAAAGTAAAGACCTTTTAAAGATGACAACTGCATTAACGAGACGTGGATTGGATTCATGAATTGGATCAGCCCCCTGTTTTAACTCACTAAATGACAAAAGGTCAAAGATAAGTCTACAGAGGATCATCCAATTTTGGTCGGGTCAGTTTGGCACACTCTACATGACTGGAATTTCAAGGACGTTTGAAGACTGCGAACCCTGAAAGTTAATGTAGGTTGCATCTGTTAAATAGCGTTGAGGAAAAAAGTTCTACTTTTTTAAAATTTTCATTCCAGAATTTCTGGAGTCACAATGACTCATCCCTCTGTAACCAGGTGTGCTGGAGTGCACAAGTATTTTGGCACAAAATAAGCCAAATTGGGCATATTTGTGGACCCCGCCGGTAATTCCAAAGAGTTTAAGTACAAAATGGAAAATGTAAATGGGAGGGGTGGAGGGGGGGGGAGGGGTGGTTAACGGTTATTGAATTCTGAGGGCATGGAGGGAATGGGGAGGGATTGAAATGTGGAAGAGGCCCGTGGTATGTACGGTATGGATATTTTCTAGAATTGCCCAATAGTACATTCTGCGCCATATACATAATTTGGTATAACATGATAAAACAGGCAAAAATATTTACATTTACAGGTAGTGAAGCCAGTGAGTCTACTGTCATTTGTGTGCACCAAGCAACGCTATGACGTTCAAAAAGTAATTTTATTTGCGGAAACTTTCTGTAAAAAAGGTATCTTGCTCAATATTAAGTAGCTTGTCCATCTCAGTGTGTACTGTTATAATACATTTTACATGTTCTTTTGAACGGCCTTTCTACATTGCTCCAGAGCTTAATATTAAGAAAGCCAACTTAGAAAACTGTGAGGTGAAAAAAAAGTTGCCTATTGTTGACACATACTCTTCAGAGTGCGTGCTAGCTTTCGTCAATAAGTTAACAAAGAAGACGCCTGAAGGCGTTTACGCGGGATGTGTTGGTGTAAGTAAGAATTACGTTGAATGGTATTGGAAAGATGAGCAGTGTAACAACAACAAATGTGAGCAGGAGAGACGGAGAGACGGAGATGTTCTGTTAAATACACTAGAAGATGAGTTAAACACAAGGGTTCCTTTGCTAATCAAAACAAAACTTACATCAATATTACAACCACATATGTTAAGAGTATGGGTAGTATTGCATTCCGGCTTTACTAATATCCTCAATAAATGCACTTCCAGATTCAACAGTAGCGTGTATTAAGTGTATCAGACTTCCAATAACTACAGGGCGCAAGGCTATGCTCTAAGGAAAATTTTAAGGGAGCCCACATTTTAGCTGGGATGCCAAGGCCTAAAAGATGGTCACCCAAATTAAACTTTCAGGGAGCCCTTCAAGCTCCCAAACATTTCAGCTGAGGTGTCCGGGCCCCCAAGTTGGCCAAATTAATAAATCAGTGAGCTGTAGGTTCATTATCAAAAATCAAACAAATTATTTTCTAAACAAGTTAGGCAGAATTTTTATTTTTATAAAAAATCACATCCTTTGACCTCCTACGCGTGCCAAAAACAACCCACATGTTGTCATATGAAAGCAATGAAACCCATCCAAGTTTTTGCACCATATGAAAAAAAGTGCAACGCCACCGAATATTTCATGTTTATTAAATGGAAAAGAAGACACAAGGGACACAAGAGACAGAGGGGACACGGTGGAGACAGGAAACACAAGGAGACAAAAGGAACATATGGGAAACAACGGGACACAAGCAACACAAGGGAACACAGAGGAAACAGGGAACACAAGATGACACAAGGAACACGGGGAACACAAAAGACAGGGGACACAAGGGGATACAGGGAACACAGTGGACACAAGCGACAAAAGGGGAAACAGGGGACACATGAGGACACAGTGGACACAAGGGAACACAGGGCACTCAAGGGACACAGGGGGCACAGGGAACACAAGGGGACACAGGGGGCACAAGGGGACACAAGGGACACAGGGTACAAAAAGGACACGGCGAACACAGAAGACAAAAGGGGACACAGGCGACACAAGAGGATACAGGGGACAAAATGGACCCAGGAGACACAAGGGACACAGGGGACACAAGGGACACAGGAGACACAAGAAGACACAGGGGACAACAGCGACAACAGTGACAAAAGTGACAACACTGACGACAGAGACAACAGCGACAAATGTGACAAAAGTCACAAAAGTGACAACAGCAACAACAGGGACAACAGCGACAACAGTGACAACAGCGACAACAGCGACAACATTGAAATCAGCAACAACAGTGAAAACAGCGAGAACAGTGAGAACAGCGACCACAGTGAAAACAGCAACAAGAGCGACAACAGCGACAACAGTGACAACAGCAACAACAGCGACAACAGTGACAATAGCGACAACAGTGACATTGAAATCAGCGACAACAGTGAAAACAGCCAGAACAGTGAGAACAGCGACAACAGTGACAACAGTGACAACAGCGACAACAGTGACAACAGTGACAACAGCGACAATAGCGACAACAGCGACAACATTGACAACAGCGACAACAGTGAAAATAGCGAGGACAGTGAGAAAAGCGACCACAGCAACAACAGTCACAACAGCGACAACAGCCACAAGAGTGACAAGAGTGATAACAGTAACAAGGGCGACAACAGCAACAAAAGTGACAACAGTGACAACAGCGACAACAGTCACAACAGCCCAAACAGTGACAACAGTGACAACACTGACAACACTGACAAGAGAGACAAAAGCGAGCACGGTGACAAAAGCGACAGTACTGAAAACAGGGACAACAGCGAGAACAGTGACAACAGCAAAAACAGAGACAACAGTGATAACAGCCACAATGATCACAACAGCGACAACAGTGACAAGGATGCCAAAACAACAACAGTCACAACAGCGACAACAGTGAGGGCAGCGACAACAGCAACAACAGTAACAACAGCGATAACAGTGACAACAGTGTCAACAGCGACAACTGTGACAACAGCGACAACAGTAACAACAGTGACAAAAGCCATAACAGCAACAACAGTGACAACAGTGACAACAGTGAGAAGAGTGACAAGAGTGACAACAATAACAACAGCGAAAACAGCGCTAACAGTGACAACAGCGAAAAAAACGACAACAGCGACAACAGTGACAACCTCGACGACAGGAACAACAGTGACAACAGCGACAATAGCGACAACAGTGACAACATTGACAACAGCGACAACAGTGACAATAGCGACAACAGTGACAAAATTGACAACAGCGACAACAGTGAAAATAGCGAGGACAGTGAGAAAAGCGACCACAGCGACAACAGTCAAAACAGCGATAACAGCCACAAGAGTGACAAGAGTGATAACAGTAACAAGGGCGACAACAGCGACAAAAGTGACAACAGTGATAACAGTGACAACAGCCCAAACAGTGACAACAGCGACAACACTGACAACACTGACAACAGGGACAAAAGCGAGAACAGTGACAAAAGCGACAGCACTGACAACAGGGACAACAGCGAGAACAGTGACAACAGCAAAAACAGAGACAACAGTGATAACAGCGACAACGATGACAACAGCGACAACAGTGACAACCATGCCAAAGCAACAACAGTGACAACAGCGACAACGGTGAGAGCAGCGACAACAGCAACAACAGTAACAACAGCGATAATAGTGACAACAGTGTCAACAGCGACAACTGTGACAACAGCGACAACAGTAACAACAATGAAAAAGCAATAACAGCAACAACAGTGACAACAGTGACAAGAGTGACAACAATAACAACAGTGAAAACAGCGCTAACAGTGACAACAGCGACAAATGCGACAACACCGACAGCAGTGTCAACAGCGCCAACAGTAACAACACTGCCAAAAGTGACAACAGCGACAACAGTGACAACCCCGACGACAGGAACAACAGTGACAACAGTGACAAGAGCGACAACAGTGACAACAGCGGCAACACTGACAACAGTGACAAAAGCGACAACAGTGACAACTGCGACAACAGAGCTAACAGTGACAAAAGCAACAACAGTCACAACAGCGACAACAGTGCTAACAGTGACAACAGCGACAACAGCAACAACAGCGACAACAGTGACAACAGCGACAACAGTGACAAGAGACAACAGCGACAACACTGACAGCAGTGACAAAAAGGTCAACAGTGACAACAATAAAAACAGCGACAAAAGCGACAACAGAGCTAACAGTGACAAAAGCGACAACAGCAACAACAGCGACAACAGTGAAAACGGTGACAACCGTAACAACAGTGACAACAGTGACAACGGTGACAACAGTGACAACGGTGACAACGATGACAACAGTCACAAGGGTGACAACGGTGACAACAGTGACAACAGTGACAACGGTGACAACGGTAACAACGGTGACGACAGTGACAACGGTGACGACAGTGACAACGCTGACAACGATGACAACAGTGACAAAGGTGACAACGGTGGCAACAGTGACAACAGTGACAACAGTGACAACGGTGAAAAGGGTGAAAAGGGTGACAACAGTGACAACAGTGACAACAGTGACAACGGTGACAACGGTGACAACGGTGAAAACGGTGACAACAGTGAAAACGGTGACAACCGTGACAACAGTGACAACGGTGACAACAGTGACAAAGGTGACAACAGTGACAACGGTGACAACAGTGACAACACTGAGAACGGTGATAACAGTGACAACGGTGGCAACGGTGACAACGGTAAGAACAGTGACAACAGTGACAACAGTGACAACGGTGACAACGGTGACAACAGTGACAACGGTGAAAACGGTGACAACAGTGAAAACGGTGACAACCGTGACAACGGTGACAACAGTGATAATGGTGACAACAGTGACAACAGTGACAACGGTGACAACCGTAACAATGGTGACAACAGTGACAACACTTTCAACGGTGACAACGGTGACAACAGTGACAACAGTGACAATGTTGACAACAGTGACAACAGTCACAACGGTGACAACAGTGACAACGGTGACAACGATGACAACAGTGACAACGGTGGAGACAGTGACAATGGTGACAACGGTGGAAACAGTGACAACGGTAACAACGGTGACAACGGTGACAACGGTGACAACCGTGACAACGGTGTCAACGGTGACAACAGTGACAACGGTGAGAACAGAGACAACGGTGACAACGGTGACAACAGTGACAACGGTGACAACGCTGACAACGGTAACAACAGTGACAAGGGTGACAACGGTCACAACAGTGAGAACGGTGACAACAGTAGGGAGTTTAAGATACGGCGACTACGGACTCCGACTACGGATAAACATGCTACTGCGCATGATCAAAACCACGTGACTGTTCGTTTTTCCCACGTAGTCCTGCGGCTTCCTGCGGCAACGGTGAGTGGTTGAGCTGTTTCGCGTAGTCGCGACTACGGAGAACATTTTGCTCGTATTTTGCCGTCTCGGTACTTCAAGAATCTCGTCTTTTCGTAAAAATGTTTTTAATTCACCTGTTTTAAGTGAGAGGGAAGCAAAATATGTAAGTTGTGTCTAATTTCTGCTCATATTTACGCTTTTAATCCACTGTTGTGACCTCATTTTTATCTAGCTAAGCCCTCATTTAACAAGATTAGCTGTTTATACGCAGAATTCCGATTGACGGCCGAGGAGAAGAGAAATCATGCAGGTGATTTACTTTCTCTTAGCACTTGAAAAGATTCAATGTTTGTTCGAACTGATTATTGTGTCTTTCTACTTGTGTAACCTTTGTTTATGCGAGTTTTTGTATCGCCTTCGCTGAATGAAAATGATGTAAACATCTTCGAGACAATCGAAACTCGGCATTTCAACACTTCTGACTAAATCTGATCAGTAGTCGGAGAAGTCCATATTCTAAATCTAATAAATGAGCTATTACTATTTCTGTCTATTTCTTTAATATTTGACATAAGAATTCATGGGCAAAACTAAAACCTGTGTAACCAAAACTTTGTTTACAATTTCACCCGACGTAATTGCTTCCTTCAAGTATGGAAGAATTTGTTCATTGTTCTAAAGATAAGATCACATGCAAAACTGACTTGCATTTTTGTGAACTGTGATGAAAACAAGAAAATCTTTGCGTGTTGATTCCCTCTCAGCCTCTTCTCTCGTAGTCTACTGTCTGTAGTGCAATCTTAACGTTCTATATTTGCACGACTCAATCCAGTGCTACGAACAAAGAACAACGCTCGTCCGGCCGTAGTTCGTAGTCCGTAGTCGCAGTATCTTAAACTCCCTAGTGACAACGGTGACAACGGTGACAACAGTGACAACAGTAAAAACGGTGACAACGGTAAAAACAGTGACAACAGTGACAACAGTGACAACGGTGAAAACAGTGGAAACAGTGACAACAGTGACAACCGTGACAACAGTGACAATGGTGAAAACGGTGACAACGGTGACAACGGTAACAACAGTGGCAACAGTGACAACCGTGAAAAACGGTGACAATGGTGACAACGGTTACAACGGTAACAACAGTCACAATTGACACCAGTGACAACGGTGACAACAGTGACAAAGGTGACAACGGTAACATCAGTGACAACGGTGACAACAGTGACAACAGTGACAACGGTGACAACCGTGACAACGGTGACAATGATGACAACGGTGACAACGGTGACAACGGTAAAAACAGTGATACTGGTGACAACGGCGACAACCGTGACAACAGTGACAACCGTAAAAATCGGTAACAATGGTGACAACGGTGACAACGGTAACAACAGTCACAACAGTGACAACGGTGACAATAGTGAGAACAGTGAAAACGGTGACATTGGTGACAACAGTGGGAACAGTGACAACGATGACAATCGTGACACCGGGACAACAGTGAGAACGGTGACAACGGTGACAACAGTGACAATGGTGCCAACGGTGACAACAGTGACAACGGTGACAACAGTGACAACAGTGAAAACGGCGACAACCGTGACAACGGTGACAACGATGAAGACGGTAACAACACTGACAACGATGAAAACGGCGACAACCGTGACAACAGTGACAACGGTGAAATCGGTGACAACAGTGACAAAGGTGAAAACGGTGACAAGGGTGAAAACGGTGAAAACCGTGCCAACGGTGACAACGCTGACAACAGTGACAATGGTGACAACAGTGACAACAGTAACAACGGTGACAACCGTAGCAATGGTGACTAGAGTGACAACAGTTACAACAGTGACAACGATGACAAGAGTGACAACAGTGACAATGTTGACAACAGTGACAACAGTCACAACGGTGACAACAGTGACAACAGTCACAACAGTGACAATGGTGGAGACAGTCACAATGGTGACAACGGTGGAAACAGTGACAACGGTAACAACGGTGACAAGGTGACAACAGTGACAATGGTGACAACGGTGACAACCGTGACAACGGTGTCAACGGTGACAACAATGACAACAGTGACAACGGTGACAACCGTGACAACAGTGACAACGGTGACAACAGAGACAACGGTGACAACGGTGACAACAGTGACAACGATGACAACGCTGACAACGGCAACAACAGTGACAAGGGTGACAAAGGTCACAACAGTGACAACGGTGACAACAGTGACAACGGTGACAACCGTGATAACGATGACAACAGTGACAACAGTAATAACGGTGACAACAGTGACAACGATGACAACGGTAACAACGGTGACGACAGAGACAACAGTGACAATGGTAACAACAGTGACAACGGTGACAACACTAATAACGATGACAAAAGTAACAACCGTGACAACGGTGATAACAGTGACAACGGTGACAACACTAATAAAGATGACAAAAGTGACAACCGTGACAATGGTGATGAAAGTAACAATGGTGACACCCGTGACAAGGGTGACAACGGTGACACCAGTGACAACAGTGACAAAGGTGACAACGGTGATAACAGTGATAACGGTGACAAGAGTGACAACGGTGACAATGGTGACAACGGTGACAACAGTGACAACAGTGACAACGGTGACAACAGTGACAACGGTGACAACGGTAACACCGGTGACAACGGTGACAAGGGTGACAACAGTGACAACAGTGACAACGGTGACAACGGTGGCAACGGTGACAACAGTGACAACCGTGAGAACAGTGACAATGGTGACAACGGTGACAACAGTGACAATGGTGACAACAGTGACAACGGTGACAACGGTGACCACGGTGACAACCGTAACAACGAGGACAACGGTGACAAAAGTGACAACGGTGACAACGGTGACAACAGTGACAACGGTGACAACAGTGACAACGGTGACAACGGTAACAACGGTGACAACGGTGACAACGGTGACAAGGGTGACAACAGTGTCAACAGTGACAACGGTGACAACGGTGACAACAGTGACAACCGTGAGAACAGTGACAATGGTGACAACGGTGACAACAGTGACAATGGTGACAACAGTGACAACGGTGACAACGGTTACCAAGGTGACAACGGTGATAACAGTGACAACAGTGACAACGGTGTCAACGGTGACAACGGTGATAACGGTGACAACGGTGAGAACCGTAACAACGAGGACAACGGTGACAAAAGTGACAACGGTGACAACAGTGACAACGGTGAAAACGGTAAAAACGGTGACAAAGGTGACAACGGTGACACAGGTGACAACGATAACAAAAGTGACAAGGGTGACAACAGTGAGAACGGTGACAACAGTGAAAACAGTGACAACGGTGAAAACGGTGACAACAGTAACAACAGTGACAATAGTAAAGACAATGACAACAGTGACAACGATGACAAAAATGACAACAGTGACAATGGTGACAACAGTGACAATGGTGACAACAGTCACAACGGTGACAACAGTGAAAACGCTGACATCGGTGACAACAGTGACAACAGTAAAAACGGTGACAACGGTCACAATGGTAACAACCGTGAAAACAGTGACAACGGTGACAACAGTGATAAAGGTTACAACATTGACAACTGTGACAACACTGACAATGGTGACAACGGTGACACCAGGGACAGCGGTGACTACAGTGACAACAGTGACAACAGTGACAAAAGTGACAACCGTGACAACGGTGACAATAGTGACAACGGTAACAATAGTGACAACGGTAACAAAGGTGATAACGGTGACAAAGCTGACAACCGTGACAACAGTAACAATGGTGACAACAATGACAACAGTAACAACGGTAACAACAGTGACAACGGTAGCAACGGTGACAACAGTGACAACAGTGACAACGGTGACAAAAGTGACAAGAGTGACAACGGTGACAACGGTGACAACAGTGACAACAGTAAAAACGGTGACAACGGTAAAAACAGTGACAACAGTGACAACGGTGACAACCGTGACAATGGCGACAATGATAACAACGGTGACAACGGTGACAACGGTAACAACTGTGACAACAGTGACAACGGTGACATTGGTGACAACAGTGGGAACAGTGAAAACGGTGACAACAGTGACACTCGTGACAACAGTGACAACCGTAACAATGGTGACAATGGTGACAACAGTGACAACAGTGAGAACGGTGACAACGGTGACAACAGTGACAACGGTGACCACGGTGACAACGGTGAGAACAGTGACAAAAGTGACAACGGTGACAACAGTGTCGATGATGACAACAGTGACAACGGTGAAAACGGTCACAAAAGTGACAAAGGCGACAACGGTGATAACGGTAACAACGGTGAAAACAGTGACAACGGTAACAATAGTGGCAACGGTGACAACGGTAACAACGGTGACAACAGTGACAACGGTGACAAAAGTGACAAAGGTGACAACGGTGAAAACGGTGACAACGGTAACAACGGTGACAACGGTGACAACGGTGACAACAGTGACAACACTGACAAAAGTGATAACCGTGACAACGGTGACAACGGTGACAACGGTAACATTTGTGACAACGGTGACAACAGTGACAACAGTGACAACGGTGATAAAGGTGACAACAGTGACAACGGTGACAACGGTGACAACCGTGACAACGGTGACAATGGTGACAACGGTCACAAAAGTGACAACGGTAACAACGGTGACAACGGTTATAACCGTGACAACAGTAACAATGGTGACAACAGTGACAACGGTGACAAACGTGACAAGAGTGACAATAGTGACAAAGGTACCAACGGTGACAACAGTGACAGCAGTGACAACGGTAACAACGGTGAAAACAGTGAAAACAGTGACAACAGTGACAACAGTGAAAACAGTGACAATGGTGAATACGGTGACAACAGTGACAACGGTGACAACGGTGACAACAGTGATAACGGTGACGACCGTGAAAAACGGTCACAACGGTGACAACGGAGACAACAGTCACAACGGTGACAACAGTCACAACGGTAACAACAGTGACAACCGTGACAACAGAGACAAAGGTGACAAAAGTGACAAAGGTGGCAACGGTGACAACGGTAACAACGGTGACAACGGTAACAACAGTGACAACACTGACAAAAGTGACAACCGTGACAACGGGGACAACGGTGACAACCGTAACATTGGTGACAACGGTGACAACCGTGACAACCGTGACAACAGTAACAACGGTGACAACAGTGACAACAGTGAAAACGGTGACAACAGTGACAACAGTGACAACGGTGACAACGGTAACAACGGTGACAACGGTGACAAACGCGACAAAGGTGACAACGGTGACAACGGTGACAATGGTAAAAAAGGTGACAACAGTGACAACGGTGACAACAGTGGCAACACTGACAACACTGACAAAAGTGATAACCGTGACAACGGTGTTAACGGCGACAACGGTAACATTGGTGACAACGGTGACAACCGTGACAACACTAACAACGGTGACAACAGTGACAACGGTAACAACGGTGACAACAGTGACAACGGTAGCAACGGTGACAACAGTGACAACAGTGACAACGGTGACAAAGGTGACAACAGTGACAACGGTGACAACGGTGACAACAGCAACAACGGTGACAACAGTGACAACGGTGACAACGGAAACAACGGTGACAACAGTGAGAACAGTGACAACGGTGAAAAGTGACAACAGTGACAACGGTGACAACAGTGACAACGGTGACAACAGTGAAAACAGTGACAACAGTGACAACCGTGACAACAGTGTTAATGGTGACAAAAGAGAGAACGGTGAAAACGGTGACAACAGTGACAACAGTGAAAACGGTGACAACCGTGAAAAACGGTGACAACAGTGATAACAGTGACAACGGTGACAACGGTGAGAACAGTGACAAAAGTAACAACCGTGACATTAGTGACGAGGATGACAACGGTGACAACAGTGACAACAGTGACAACGGTGACAAAGGTGACAACAGTGACAACGGTGACAACGGTGACAACAGTGACAACGGTGACAACGGTGACAACAGTGAGAACACTGACAACGGTGACAACGGTGACAACAGTGACAACAGTGACAACGGTGACAACAGTGTTAATGGTGACAACGGTGAGAACAGTGACAAAAGTGACAACGGTGACAACAGTGATGAGGATGACAACAGTGAGAACGGTAACAACGGTGAGAACAGTGACAGCGGTGACAACGCTGACAACAGTGACAATAGTGACAACGGTAACAAGGGTGACAACAAAGACAATGGTGACAACAGTCACAACAGCGACAACAGTAACAAAGGTGACAACAGTGATAACGGTGACAACAGTGACAACGGTGAAACTGCGAAAACTGTGACAACGGTGACAACAGTGACAACGATGAAAACAGTGACAACAGTCACTAGGCTAATATCGGTGACAACGGTGACAACAGTGACAATGGTGACAACAGTGACAACAGTGAGAACGGTGACAACAGTGACAACGGTGACAACGGTGACAACAGTGACAACACTGACAAAAGTGACAACCGTGACAACGGTGACAACGGTGACAACCATGACAACAGTAACAACGGTGACAACAGTGAAAACAGTGACAACGGTGAAAACAATGACAACGGTAGCAACGGTGACAACAGTGAGAACAGTGAAAACGGTGACAAGGGTGACAACAGTGACAACGGTGAGAACGGTGACAACGGTGACAACGGTGACAACAGTGACAAGAGTGACAACGGTGACAACGGTGAAAACAGTGACAACAGTGAAAACCGTGAAAAACGGTGAAGACAGTGACAACGGTAACAACAGTGACAACGGTGACAACGGCAACAACCGTGAAAACAGTGACAACGGTGAGAACGGTGACAACGGTGACCACGGTAACAACGGTGACAACAGTGACAACAGTGACAAAAGGGACAACCGTGACAACGGTGACAATGGTGACAACGGTGACAACGGTAACAACGGTGACAACGGTAATAACCGTGACAACAGTAACAATCGTGACAACAGTGACAACGGTGACAACGGTGACAACGGTAACAACAGTGATAACAGTAGCAACAGTGACAACAGTGACAACAGTAACAACGGTAACAAAGGTGACAACAGTGACGACGGTAACAACGGTGACAACAGTGACAACAGTGACACCGGTGACAAGGGTGAAAACAGTGACAACAGTGACAACCGTGACAACAGTGACAATGGTGACAACGGTCACAACGGTGACAACAGTGACAACAGTGACGACCGTGAAAAACGGTGACAAAGGTGACAACGGTAACAACAGTCACAACGGTGACAACAGTGACAACAGTGACAACGGTCACAACGGTGACAACGGTAACAACAGTGACAACGGTGACAACAGAGACAACGGTGACAAAAGTGACAAAGGTGACAACGGTGACAACGGTAAGAACGGTGACAACAGTGACAACAGTGACACACTGACGAAAGTGACAACCGTGACAACGGTGTCAACGGTGACAACGATAACATTGGTGACAACGGTGACAACGGTGACAACCGTGACAACAATAACAACGGTGACAACAATGACAACGGTGAAAACGGTGACAACAGTGACAACGGTAGCAAAGGTGACAACAGTAACAACAGTGACAACGGTGACAACGGTAACAACGGTGACAACAGTGACAAAAGTGACAAAGGTGACAACATTGACAACGGTAAGAACGGTGACAACAGTGCCAACACTGACAAAAGTGAAAACCGTGACAACGGTGACAACGGTAACATTGGTGACAACGGTGACAACCGTGACAAAAGTAACAACGGTGACAACAGTGACAACGGTGAGAACAGTGACAACGGTGACAACGGTGAAAACAGTGACAACAGTAACAACAGTGACAACGGTGACAACAGTGACAACGGTGACAACAGTGAAAACATGACAACAGTGACAACCGTGACAACATTGCTAATGGTGACAACGGAGAGAACGGTGAAAACGGTGACAACAGTGACAATAGTGACAAGGGTGACAACCGTGAAAAGCGGTGACAACAGTGATAACAGTGACAACGGTGACAACGGTGAGACCAGTGACAAAAGTGACAACTGTGACAACAGTGACGAGGATGACAACAGTGAGAACGGTGACAACGGTGACAACAGTGACAGCGGTGAGAACGGTGAAAACAGTGACAACAATGACAACGCTGACACCGGTGACAACAGTGACAACGGTAACAACGGTGACAACAGTGATACCGGTGACAACAGTGACAACCGTGACAACGGTGACACCAGTGACAATGGCGACAACTGCGACAACGGTGACAACAGTGACACCAGTGACTACGCTGACAAGGGTGACAAAAGTGACAAAGGTGACAACGGTGACAAAGGTAACAACGGTGACAACAGTCACAACACTGACAAAAGTGACAACCGTGACAACGGTGACAATGGTAACATTGGTGACAACGGTGACAACCGTGACAATAGTAACAACGGTGACAACAGTGATACCGGTGACAACAGTAACAACAGTGACAACAGTAACAAAGGTGACAACAGTGACAACCGTGACAACGGTGACACCAGTGACGATGGTGACAACTGCGAGAACGGTGACAACGGTGACAACAGTGACTCCAGTGACTACGCTGACATGGGTGACAACGGTGACATGGGTGACAACGGTGACAACGGTGACAACAGTGACAACAGTGCCAACACTGACAAAAGTGACAACCGTGACAACCGTGACAACGGTGACAACGGTGAGAACGGTAACATTGGTGACAACGGTGACAACAGTAAACAGCGGTGACAACAGTGACAACGGTGACAACAGTGACAACAGTGACAACAGTGACAACAGTTAAAACAGTGACAATTGTGACAACTGTGAAAACTGGTGACAACGGTGACAACGATGACAACGGTTACAACAGTCACAACGGTGACAACAGTGACAACAGTGACAACAGTGACAACAGTGACAACAGTGACAACGGTGACAACGGTAACAAGAGTGACAACAGTGACAACGGCGACATCCGTGACAACAGTGACAACGGTTAAATCGGTGAATACGCTGACAACGGTGACAACGGTAACAACAGTGAGAAGGGTGACAACAGTGACAACGGTGACAAAGGTGACAACGGTGACAACAGTGACAACGCTGACAACGTTGACAACGGTGACAACGGTAACAACAGTGAGAAGGGTGACAACAGTGACAACGGTGACAACGGTGACAACGATGACAACAGTGACAACCGTGAAAAAGGTGACAACCGTGACAACAGTGACAACGGTGACAACGGTGAGAACGGTGACAACGGTTACAACGGTGACAACAGTGACAACGGTGACCATAGTGACAACAGTGACAACAGTGACAACGGTCACAACAGTGATAACGGTGACAACAATGACAACTGTGACAAAGGTGACAACACTGACAACGGTGACAACGGTGACAACAGCGAAAACGGTGACAACGCTGACAACAGTGACAACGGTGACAACGGCGACAACCGCGATAACGGTGACAACGGTGACAACGGTGACAACAGTGACAACGATGACAACAGTCAAAAAAGTGACTACGCTGACAACGTTGACAACAGTGACAACGGTAACAACAGTGAGAAATGTGACAACGGTGACAACAGTGACAACGGTGACAACGGTGACAATGGTGACAACGGTGACAACAGTGAAAACGGTGACAACAGTGACAACAGTGACAACGGTGACAACAGTGAGAACGGTGACAACAGTGACAACGGTGACAACAGTGACAACGGTGACAACGGTGACAACGGTAAGAACAGTGACAACGGTGACAACGGTGACAACAGTGACAACGATGACAACAGTGACAACGTTGACAACAGTGACAACGGTGACAATGGTGACAACAGTGACAACAGTGACAACAGTGACAGCGGTGACAACAGTGACAACGGTGACAAAGGTGACAACAGTGACCACGGTGACAACCGTGACAACAGTAACAACGGTGACAACGGTGACAACACTGAGAACAGTGATAACAGTGACATTGGTGACAACGGTGACAACGATGACAACAGTGAATATGTTGACAACAGTGACAACGGTGACAATGGTGACAACAGTGACCACGGTGACAACGGTGACAAGAGTGACAACAGTGACAACGGTGACAAAGGTGACAACAGTGACTACGGTGACAACAGTGACAACGGTGACAACGGTGACAACACTGAGAACAGTGACAACAGTGACAACAGTGACAACGGTGACAACAGTGATAACGGTGACAACAGTGACAACCGTGACAACAGTGACAATGGTAACAACGGTGAGAACAGTGACAACGGTGACAATAGTGACAACAGTGATAACGGTGACAACCGTGACAACGGTGACAACGGTAACAACATTGAAAACGGTTTCAACAGTGACAACGGTGACAACAGTAACAACGGTGAGAACAGTGATAACGGTGACAACGGTGACAACCGTGACAACAGTGACAATGGTGACAACGGTGACAACAGTGACAACGGTGACAACAGTGACAACAGTGACAACGGTGAGAACGGCGACAACACTGACAATGGTGACAACGGTCACAACAGTGACAACGGTAACAACGGTGACAACAGTGACAACAGTGACAACGGTAACAAAGGTGAAAACAGTGACAACGGTGACAACGGTGACAACAGTGACAACGGTGATAACGGTGACAACGGTGACAACAGTGACAACACTGTGAACAGTGACAACAGTGACAACGGTGACAACGGTGACATCGGGGACAACGGTGACAACGATGACAAGAGTGACAACGGTGACAACAGTGACAACGGTGACAACATGGACAACTGTGACAAAGGTGACAACAGTGACAACGGTGACAACGGTGACAACGGTAACAACGGTGACATCAGCGACAACGGTGACAACGGTGACAACAGTGACAACGGTGACAAGAGTGACAACAGTGAGAACGGTAACAACATTGAGAACAGTGACAACGGTGACAACGGTGACAACAGTGACAACGGTGACAACAGTGACAACGGTGACAACGGTGACAACGGTGACAACAGTGACAACAGTGACAACAGTGAGAACGGTGACAACAGTGACAACAGTGACAATGGTGACAACGGTGACAACAGTGACGACGGTGACAACGGTGAGAACAGCGACAACAGTGACCACAGCGACAACAGTGGTAACAGTAACAACAGCAACAAGAGTGAGAACCGAGACAACAGTGCTAACAGCGACAACAGTGACAACAGTGAGAACAGCGACAACAGTGACAACAGTGCTAACAGTGACAACAGCAACAACAGTGACAACAGTGACAATAGTGCTAACAGTCACAACAGCGACAACAGTGACAACAGCAACAACAGCAACAACAGCAACAACAGTGACAACAGCCAAAACAGTGACAAGAGCGACAACAGCGACAACAGTGACAAGAGTGACAAGAGCAAGAACACTGACAACACTGACAACAGCGACAACAGTGACAACAGTGACAACAGCGACAACAGTGACAACAGCGACAACAGTGTCAACAGCGACAACGGTCCGAACAGTGACAACAGCGACAACAGTGCTAACAGTGACAACAGCGACAACAGTGACAAACATTGACAACAGTGACAACAGCGAGAACAGTGACAACAGCGACAACAGTGCTAGCAGTGACAGCAGGGACAACAGTGACAACAGGGACAGCAGTGAGTACAGCGACAACAGTGACAACAGTGACACAGCAACAACAGTGACAACAGTGAGAACAGTGAGAACATTGACAACAGCGACAACAGTGACAAACGCAATAAAAATCAATCAATAAAAATCTTAAGTTATGTTCTAGCCTAGCAGACACAGAAGGAAAAACAAGTAAAAATATTTACTTTTTATAAAACTGAACCCCCCCGTAATTTCAATGACCCCCCGCCCCCCGAAAAATTGGCCCAGCTCCAACTGGGAATGACTTAGGACATTATATGATGTCTTACATGATATACATACTATCAAAATTCGAAATCATCGTTTTGATGCTAGAAGTAAACTTTGTCAATGACTAAACATGTGCAAGAATGCCCCAGAAACCGTACTGCGAATAAGAAAAATTCAAGTTTTGAGCTAAAAATGGGCTAAATCTCAAACTAAGTCTGCTTTATTTTTCACTAAGTATTCAATATTTATAGTGGAGGTAAAAAGCGGGAGATTTATGTACCAAAGCGGGAGAGCGGGACAGGAGGCAAAAAAGCGTAAGTCTCCTGCCAAAAGCGGGAGAGTTGGCATCACTGCACTACACTAGTCTACTAGGAAAATTAATAGTGTAAAGTATCTTTCTCTGCCATTCACACTGTTTGAACCTTACGGAGCTGTATTTATCATGAATTCAAAGATACATTTGAGGAAAAATAGCTCAAACGACTATTTCAAAACCATTTCGCATTATTTTCATGTTTGTTCAATCTCGGGCTTTATCATGAGACCGCTCGATTAACAGACTGGTCTTCTTCTTCGCTGCTCTCGCTGAAATTCAGGTCACTGTTCTTTCTATGTTAAACCTTCAACGGCAAGGATTTCCAGCCACTTGTCTAATCGGGCAGTGTTGTGTTTGCAGCCTGCTGTTATTTGCCTGAGAAATACTTTGCGATTCGCCAAAGTACAATAAATAGAGGATGAATAAAATGAGCCCAAGTCGCTGGACGTGTTGCCTGGAAACTCAAAGTACACGATGACATCATGTTGAATGGCATCTTTAGGATTTGTTTATCGCCTGTTGCTAGGCAACTGCGGATACCAAACCGATAGAAAGATTTACGACCAAAGCGAAATCGCAGTTCGCTTGCGATCCTCGCATGCGTGCGACAAAATTATAAACTCGCTTTGCTCGCGCCCTACCGGCCGCTCGTTCCTCGAGAACAAAACCTTTCTTTCACGTCGCCGACCGTACTTTTACCCCTGTCAGGGCAGAAAAAACAACTTCTTTTGAAAAACTAACTAATGAACCATCCTAATTTGAAGAAAAAATTTTAATGCTATTTTCAAAAGCTGTTAAAATCGAAAAATGTGCAGCTTGTCACATTCATAGTCAAGGATTATGTTACATGTGAATTCATGTGGAACAATCTTTGAACATCAATGCGCGCCTAGCGCCCAATTTACATGCAACAACATTTTCTTTTAAACAGCGGGTGCCGTAAGCTGGAGCACAGCCTTGACTTTTTCCTCCTCTATGCGGTAAGCCTTGCTGACGCACTATCTTTTTTCTGCTTGTTCAATCCAACCTGACTTACACGTGATTCGAAGTTGCAGCCAATAAAGATCACACAATTTTTCGGGACGGGCACGGAATACGGGAAAGTAAAAAAGTTAGCACTTCATTTACACTGCAATAATGGGTTTTCCAAAACACTCGCGTGACAGTCTTGTGTATAATTAATTCCATATTAGGAACTAAATTTTGATTGGTTCTCCAAAAAAACCCAGCTGCATTGGCTTCAGGATTATTATACGCTTCCGTTCCAATAAAATTGGAAATATACAAATTTAGTGCACAGATGAATTTAGGAGAGCCCAAGGGGTCTGTTACTGCTTTCCTCTTCCTTTAATTTGCATGGAAATTTTATAAGTATGTCGACAGCTTTCTGAAATAGTGTGGCATTGTTTTTGTTTTGTTTTTGTTTTTTATTACTTTGCCATTGCGTTACTAGGAGCTGTCAAGTTAACCTTTTTTTGATTGGATTACAGATAATTTGCTTTTACTCTTAATACATGTATTTTAGATGTTATTATAGTAAACGGAATGATGTCAATCAAATTGTCGGTTCTTATCGTGAACAGAAACAATGAACAGATGTTACTGATGTATTTTAGGTTTGCAAGCTCACGCGATATATTCAGATGTAATTAGCTTTTGTACGGAATGGGTCCTTTCTGGAAATACAGTACATCACTTTCGAAGGAGTTCGATTTATTACTCATTCTCAACACAAATTTGGTCTTTCGAGCTGGATAGGGAGGCGGATACGGAGCCGGATTCAAGGAATGAGGACAATCATCTCTGTGGATGTAATCAGCTTTTGTACTGAACAGGTCCTTTTTGGAAATACCGTAGATCACTTTCAAAGGAGTTGGATTTATTACTCATTCTCAACATAAGTACTCATTTTAGCAATACTTTTAAAATCTGTCCTGTATTATTCCTCCCACGAAAATGAAAGGCTGACAAAACTTACCACATTTGAAACAAGGTGCAAAAGAAGATCAAAATTAGACACCAAAGCGTCACACAAATGTTCCTTGGATTTCTCAGTGTGCCTAGCTGGCAGGGTATTAAAAAACCTTCCACAAGAGCTAAATGGAAAGTCTCGACCCTGCAAGAAACAAACAAAAGAGAAATAATATTTTATAAAATGTAATTAGTGTTTAACGCCATTGGAAGGTTAATAAATAGGACGTTAAGTCACAATCAAGAATTTATTATTTGAGCAAATCGTAGGGTGTGGAAAATCTTCATCTAAAGATTGGGGTTCTGGCATCAATGCAAAAATAAGCTTGACATAAGAGGTTCCAAGAATCTATAATTAATAATAATAGATGAGAAAATTATTTACTCATATTCAACAGACTACGTGTATTCAATTTGATATTCACTCGCGTACTGCAGAAACCAATATCTACAGATTCCAGTGGAATCCAGTTACTATGGAAACCAAAGAAACATGCCAAAGTGTCTAATTAATTATTTGGCCACCCCAGGGGGGGGGTGGGTACCCTGGATCTCAAGTGACATGGATGATTGAATGGGGGCAAAAATCAAAACCCAAAAAAACCTAAAAAAATCCCTGGACCAAAAATTAACCCCCCAAAATCCCATGCTGAAGTTAT
>NC_133202.1:10311725-10346725 GCF_958299795.1 Porites lutea | reverse complement strand
TCAGTGAATTACAATTGAAAAATACTATTAAATATTTGATCAACGAAAAAAAAGGACCTCTGGGCTGGGCCTGTCCATTTTGCGGGAGGTGCGAGTTATCTAGGATTCTAGTTCCAGGGATAAAATTACAATAAATGTATGAAGAAAATCCAGGGGAAATCGATTCAGTGTCGATTTTGGTTCGATTTATTGCGAGGTTCGAGTTAGCCAGGGCTCGAGTTATCGGGAGTCGACTGTACATCTTCAGAAGTAGCCGTTAATGGTCGGGTGACAAGAATTAAAATTTACCAACTAATAAATGGGGAAGGAACGATAAAAGCGACAGGTGACGGGAAAATTTGTATCATAGGCAAACTAAAAACCAATAAAGATAAAGCTTTTCACTGCTAATATGTTTTAAACCCTAATTACAGTCGACTTTCGACTGTTCCGCTATCATCAATACCAGAACATGAAGAAAGTAAACATTTTTGGACTTCATGCTTTTTTAAAATTATTTTTAAAAAATTCAATTTTGTAAGGGGGAGAGAATTCTCTATTTTTAAATGTTGATTTGTCAGTGTTAACTTGTGATGTACCGGAAAACTAGTGTTGTAGTGCGGACCAGTACAACTCAAGTCTCAGGACTGTAAAACTGTTTATTTTCAGAATAAAAGAGATTAACTCCCTAAATTGGCCCCAACAAATAGTTTTCAAAGAAAGAGGTTATGAAAAATAATAAATAATAAATAATAAATAATACTAATAAAATAATAGAAGAAAACAAGCCATGCTCTTAAAATAAACTACTTGATTTTTTGAAAACCCAACATAAGCTTGTTGTTCAATTTCATATTCTACCAAATGAATACAACGTGATTCATGTCCGTGAAACGTGTAAATGAACACTTGTTTTTGAATTTTACTTTTCCCTGACTTCTTTCAAAGACTTAAATTTTCCCTGAATCAAAGTGAAATTCCCTGACTTTTCCCTGACCAGAGTTTCACGACTCTGTGGCGGTTACAAGAAGGTCCATGACTCATTGCGACGGTTCTTCTACTCTCACAGTCAGTCCGTCCCAGTCCACGCTGACATCGTAAAAAATGAACTCATCCGAAGCCTGAAACCGCAAAATTATGAAGAACTTAGTTCTAAAAGTGAGACTTTGGAAAGTCATCTAAAAATAAAACTGTGGGAATCGCTTTCTTAAGGGAACAGCTTGCCCTGTGTGTGAAAAAACGAACCCTGCAACCGCTGTCAAACCAAGACAGACTTGCAAAAGCTAAGCTAAACACTCAAAAGCTAGCATTTTATCTCCACAATGATTTGCAGTGTTCAAAGTTTAATATATCATTAATGCCATGTAAATTTACTCAATTCTTTATAGGTTACTACAAAGAGTTTCATGTTTGAAACGGAAACGAAACGATTGTCTGGACTCCGCATATGAAAGGGGTGGGGATGCTCGTCGGAAATTTTGAATTAAACCCCTAAAGGAGACCCACCTGGGCGGGGCCCAAGCTTTTTTTGACCCCTAAAAGAGACCATGTTAAAACACAGACATATTTTTCGC
Organism: Porites lutea; assembly: GCF_958299795.1. Lineage (NCBI taxonomy): Eukaryota > Metazoa > Cnidaria > Anthozoa > Scleractinia > Poritidae > Porites > Porites lutea. The sequence goes on along the minus strand of NC_133202.1, from coordinate 10,345,172 downwards.
ATGCAACCCTAAACGAGACCTTCACGGCTAAATATGATGGCGTTTTGCCCAGAACACCCTAAGTCAGACCAAAATCCGAAATTTATACCCCTAAGCGAGACCAAGAGCATCCACACCCCTTTCATATGGGGATTCCGCCCCCCCCCCTCCGGGGTTTCACCACCCATGTTCGAACCTGTCTTGCAACAAATATGGTTGCAAGCAATTTTTTCGTGGTGATAAACCGCGCAACATCGCTATTCAACTCGTTTGCAGGAACGTTGCAAAACAAGTTGCACGTTCTTTGTTGCCCGTTTCAATGCACCTTAAGTGAATTTGACACTAATCCAAGATGGCCGACCGTAACGCAATTTTGATCTCGACGATCTTATGGAAAAATAGAGGACTGTAAACAGTTTAGCCTAGGTGAAGAGCCTCAACCACATACTCCATCACCTATTACCCCGGCAAAATCTAGCCGCGTTGCTTTTGTTGTCGTTGTTTCACAGTGTCTCTGGTTATAAAACTTAACTCTATCATCACCTGAATTATAGTTTTCAGGAAACTTTGACAAAGGCTTTTGTTTTAGTTAGTGATTAACACGCTGAACGTTGTCAGCAATAGAAAAACACTGCTGTTTGATGTTAGCAATTTCCCCTTTTGTTGATTATTTTTTGCTTGTATCGATGGAATGTGACATTCAGGCGCTAGTACCTTTTTCTCCTCGATCACAGCTCGTATTTTATCAGCCATGTTAGGTTCTTTAGTAATAAGAACCAGAAAGCCTCCCCCTCCAGCTCCGGTCAAGGTTTGTCCTGAAACAATTACAAAGCTATTGTCAGAAAAACCACCAGGGGGCGGTATTCCGGATTTCAAGTGACGGGAATCATCGAACGAATTTTTCTGGGTTGGAAATCTTCGATTCCGGGACTTTTTTTGGGGGGGGGAGGGGGGGGGGGTAGAAAAATTTAGCAAGTATTTTTTGGGGGTGGTTTGATTTAAAGAGGGATTTTTTGGGTAATTTAAAACAATCTGCGGATATGTTGTAGTGCCCGCGTATCCCGGCTGCGTAGTTCTATAAGGGATTTATTGGGGGGTTAATTTTTGTTCCAGGGAAATTTGGGGTTTTCGTTGGAAGCCCTACGAATGTTTTCGCGTTTTGATTCTTGCCCCCATTATATCATCCCAGTCACTTGAAATCACGAGTACACCACTGGGTTCAGGGCGTTGTCTCTTAATGAAAAAAAAAAGTCGAAAACTAGCCTGGTAAACAGGGTAAAAAAACAAACAACGTCTCACCTAATACGAAAGGGTCCAGCGCCTCCATCATATCTCGTATTGCATCAGGTTCGGTTCCTGTGGGAAATGTGTGTATTACTAAAAGCTTCAGTTTTTACAGAGGCAGTATCCTAGGTTTTTTGTAAATTAAGCCCGAATTATGAGAGTACACCTGTTTGTGTCAAAAAATTCCCCCCAAATTGCAATAGGAAGACAAGAACAAGCCATTTGCAGCTTGCAACCCCCCACCCCCCCCCCCCCCCCCGCCACTTCGACCTTCCTAAGCCTTCGGGAGACAAGCAATGGCCATTTCCGAGTTCGTTAAACTCTTACTATGAAAACGAGTATTATTTGCATGAGAATAAAAACTCAATTTTATATCAATGGCTTCGCAATTAGGGCCTGTTTACATGGAGGTGAGGGAGCCCTAGATGGGTGAGGTAACTTGTGGCGGGTCACCCCACCTACGCAGGTCACCACACCCAATTGGGGTCCCCCACCTCCATGTATACAGGCACTAAGACTCATTTCGAAGCAGAGGCTTTGGGTAACTCGGAAATTGCTTATACTAGGCAAACGACAAATCTCCATTATAATACGCGACCAACATTTCCCTTTGTTTATCTCTCGCTGTTCATTACACCTACACCAACTTAGTAGTTTCAAGCCAGTTTCCCCCATTAGAAATATTTTGGACAGTTTTTCATTTCCTAGTTTTAGATATTGTCAGCTTGAGTCTCACCTGATTCTAAACCCTTCTAATGATGGAAAGGGAATGAATAGTTACTGAAAGCTACTCACCGGGAGCCATTATACACTTCTGCTTACGGTAACAATTCATACAGGCGCCTAACTTCTCAACATTTCCTGAAAAATTAAAAACGATGAATAAGAGTGTGTTCAATTGGGAAATCTGGATCCGGATTTGCAATAAAACGCGAGAACTAAAAACAGATTCTAACGCCGATTCTGTCGCTGCAACACGTCGCGGCGACCAATTACTCCTTGTGTACAGGTCGGGCGATAAGTTGTTGCAACCAGTTGCACGACACGTTGCAGGGACAGATCGCGTGGTGTGTAGTGGAGAATTTGTGGGAAATCTTTGTCTCAGCAACAGAATTTTGTCAACGCAAAACGTTGCACAAATTCAGCCTGATTTGATTTTGTGCGACTTGTTACGGCGACAAAATTCTGTTGCGGAGACAAAGATTTCCAGAAAAGTTCTCCACTACAGAGATTTGTCGCTGCGATTTGTCGACGCAACGTGTTGCTGTAAATACGCCTTTTGCATGATGGCGTCATTTTACTACTACGACAAGAATCCTCTTCGTTTTTCCTTTCACATTCTAATTTGGTAATCCCAGTGAGGTTACGAAACCAAAAGCCCTAATTTGCACAAGAAAGCAAAATCCTGAAGGAGTCTGGTCGTAGTAGTAAAATGACGTCATCGTGCAAATGGGCTATTGTTGCCTAGTGTGTACCGACCTTAAGATGTGATAAGATGTCAAGCAACGCTGGTATAATCGGGCCAATATTGCAGTTCGAGAACTAAAGGCGCCATGTAAACGGACGAAACAACTCCCAACATTGTTGGGCCAACAATGTTGGAAGTTGTTGCGTCCGTGTTGGCAGTGGTGTGCAAATGGACGCAACAGCTCCCAATAATGTTGGAATCTGCAGTGCATCGTGGGAAGGATACAACCCGTAAGACTTTGTAAACCATGTGAAATGCGCTTTCGTGGCCCCAACAATGTTGGAAAGAGCTGTGCAAACCGATCCAACATCGTAGCGCTACGCGATCACGGAACAAAAGAAACATTGGGAGTTGTTTGCTCAAAAGTTTGACTGGTTTCAAACTTTGCGCAAAAACTCCTAACAACACGTAACAGGTTGTGTAAACGGACGCAACATGTAACATCCAGCAATGTTGGGAGTTGTTGGTCAACATTGTTGCGTCCGTTTTCACGGGTCTTAAAATTTATCCTCATTTTACCTGTCTTAAGTGCTTCCACGGCTTCCTCTGCGTTTGTTATTAGGTTGTCAGCGTTTTCAGTGATATGTGGAAACCTTGCGTACCAGTTCCTGACCACATCCTAAAAAACGCGAAATCATTAGGGTTTACAATGAATTCACCGATATTAATATTGGAGCATTTCAATAAGACACAAGAGAGCTTAAGCAACGAAGACGGCAACGGCAACAAAAACGTCACTCAAAAAGTGAATTCGCACTGTTTCAAACTTCATCGTTCTTATTCCAACTCCTTTAATCTGTCAAATGTTAGCGATTTTTCAGGAGCTGAATTCTAAAGGACTGAATCTAAGTTCACAAAAACAAAAAACCAAACATTATGTTAGGGCATAATGTTATTTATGTCGATACAATATGCCTTTGTGGTCTACATGGTTGGTCTTCCGACTCCCATCAGTCTAACCTCTCTTTCAAGAGCCAATCATTTCTACCGCCCTAAGGGAGTGTTCGTATAAAGGAGCATGCATTCCCCTCACCATCACGGCGATTACATCTCTGCGAAAAATCCCCCTCCCCCGCCCCCGCCATCCCACTTTGCCATGAGTCGGGAGATCTTCTATGCGTTTATCAGTTATTTCATTCATTGGGCGAATTTCTTGCCCCACCTTTGCTGAAAATAACATAGATTATTTAGTATTATTGTTGTGAACTAATGCGTTTGTTTTATAATCAATTTAACTGCCACTCAGACAAGTGGCCAAATAATGCCAACACTCGAGTGGCTTCTCTGTCTGTGGTACTGTAGCGGAACAATAGCATGACTTCAATGAGAGCTCCCGAACTAACTTTTAGGATATCGGCATAAAGAATATCGTTGTTTTGTGTTCACGTCCTCCATAAAAGGTGAAATTAGGGAGTTTCACGTCGTAGTCGAGCAGTGATGGCAAAGTAAAATATACAGAGAAGCCAATCTCAACTTATTGCTTTTTTGCCGTTCTCGTTGACGCCGTCGTTGTCGTTGCGTAACCTCCGTAATTGTTACGATTAAACATCGCCACCGATTCCTATTCATGTACACATTCTTAGGCCACGTAAACACGAATCCGGATATGCTGAAACCGAATACTTGATATTTGCGTCTACTCGAATTCGGTGTGGTGTATCCAATTTGGATCCACCCCCCCCCCCCCCCTCCCCTCCCCCGCTGTTTCAGTCGTCCACATGAATTCACCAAACCAGTCGGATACAAAAAAAATCTATTCTGGAGAGCGGTGTCAAAAACATGCAGTTTCGGTTTGCGGATTCACTGATTTTGTGCGGACGGAAGGTTGACGTATTCCCATAAAAAATCGAGTATGCGGTTTCAAAAATATCCGGAATCGTATGGAAAGGGCCTTATATTGTCATGTATTACGAAGGTGTTTTGGAAGAAAGTCATGAAAGGTTAAAATGTCATCATCACTTAATGCAAGATCTTGTTCTTGCCGCTGCGCTCAGAACTCCCCTCTAACGATTTGGATTGGCCTAAAGCTCTAAGAACGGCTCACAGGATTGGTTTAGAAAACAATAGATAGCCTTAGCCCAAACACAATTAACAATGAACCCCAACTCTGAAACAATAGAGCTTCGGGCCAACAAGAACCTATCAAATTAGAGGTTCTAAAGAGGTTCTGGCCAACAGAACGATTTGCCCAATATACATTCATTGCTTTCAAGAGGCATGTACAGTCAAACCGAGAAAACCGTGAACACCAGAAATATTCCTGGAATGTTATTGTGTTGCACGAAAAAAGCCAATCAGGCGTGAGAAAACTAAGGCGCAAAAAAGAGCGTTAATTAGTTTGTGGTTTGGTGGCTAGTTCCCATGTTCTGATCTTTGCTGTGATTGGCTATAACACAACAATAAACATTCCTGAAATATTTCAAGTGTGCACGGTTTTCCCAGTCACACTGTAAAGGCTTTTCAGGGAAACGCTTTCTATGCAACTTGTTTAAGTTAAGATTGTTTTGTGGGCTACAAATCGTACCACCAAAATAGAGAAAAGTGCGACGTCACGTTACCATGGTAGCTCTATTTCTGGATGACAACAAAACCAACGACGACGGCGACGGCAAGGAGAACGGCAAAAAATATATGTTTATGGTAGCAAGCAACAACTTTGCACGTGCATCACGCTATTTTGTACATTTCTTTGCCGTCGTTACACCGCTACGACATGAAACTTCCTAATTTCACGAGCCCGTTCGATGGAGTAGGTGAACACAACACAAAAGTTGTTGCTTTCTTGTTTTAAACTTAGATAACGATAGACACGGTCCCAAAGAAAATTTTACCAAATTAAATGACATTGAATAAGATCGGTGAAGTTTGAAATAGTGCGAATAGACTTTTAGGTGACTTTATCGGTTTGTTGTCATCCAAGAATTTTACTACCATGGCAACGTGACGTAACGACTTCTCTTCTCTATTTTCTCACATTCATTCATATTAATCATATAGCATAAAAATCAACTTTTTGTCCATTATTAAAGCTATAAAAGGCCAACAAGGACAACGAGGGCTGAATAATCTTTAAGGGACTTCTTAATTTATTGACTAACACTCGTTTGTTTTGGACTTGGGTTTAGGATTTTTCTTGAGATGAGTCCCAGGACTCACCGTAGCCAATGGCCGGTGAGTCCTGGGGATGATAGCAGTTGGTAACAATTAACCTTGCAATGGACTAATAGCACAAAGACAACAAATATTCGAATAACTGCTCATGTCTGTATGATTAGCTCTGGCATAAGGTTTAACTCACAGTTTTTTATAGCTCTTTCATATGACACGAAACGTTGCTTTATTACCTGTAACAAATTTTTAGCAAGACGTGGTTTTCCGGAGAAAAGGCAAAGTAATCGTTTCGTCACTGCATCCACGGTGGCTTGGGATAAATTCAGCGGTTCCACTTCAACCTTCAGAGGCAAAGAGGCTTGGGATCGAGTCATCTTAAATCCTGGTACCAGTCCACCAGCGTTATCCTGCCAGCCACCTCCAGTGGTCAACATTTGTTCAACGATCATCACAGCGTGAATGAGTGAGTCCAAGCTAGCTGTGCGGTCTGTAACCCGTAGCAATGCGGCAAGAATGGCTCCGGCTAAAATGCTACTCGTTCCCAAGCCACTGCCATGAGGAGCGGTCGACCAAGTGTGAAGCTCAAACCCTGCCTGATACTTTCTCTGTAGCTGGGCACTTAATGGTTCGCTAGATGGTAGTGTTACAATGTCCAGGAGGCAAAAACAAGCCTTAAGAAGAGCACCTAAAGAAGAAAGTGCAATTAAAAGGACGTTATACTATAATCAAGAACTCTCCAGTTTTTCGTAAAGAAAAAAGATCCATATTGGTGAACCCACTCCTAAAATAGATTGGAGTGAGTTTGTGTAGGACAATGTTGATTAAACGGATCTCAGCGAGGGTATTGGGGGTATCGAGGGCAAGTTGGTAAGGAGAAGGGCCTGGGATTAACTTTACCTGGCGCATGCGGCTGAGTGTAATTCTCCAAGTGTGTTAATTCACTGCATACAACTCGAACACTGTGTTGTCCAGAGTGAATCACAAGGACTATTTCAAGCCTAAAAACAATAATAAAATCATTGATATAGAGATTCAGCATCGCATTTACGGCAAACTTCAAAACTGAATTAGTACCACGTGACAAAGTTTCCATTTACTTATCGTTTACTGTTCGTTATGACTACACGAAAATCGGTAGATTCACGCCAATTCTATCCATAACAATTGTTTTAAGTTGTTTTTATCTGTTCATTACTCATTTTGAAAATTCCTCAACTTGAATCTCACCATGTTTGCCGTTTTCCGTAAACGCGATGCTTAATCTCTCTATTAATTATTATCATTATTATTACTATTATTATTATTATTATTATTATTATTAATTATTTTTATCATTATCATTTATTATTAATATATGGTAGACCTCTTGACCCTAATTCAAGAAGCGAAATGAGGGAAATGGACGCCTGCAAGCAGTATATTTAAAATAGGAGCAGTTCCTTCTTCCTCAATTTCTCTTTGGCCCAACTTCTTTTTCCAGTGCATAGGGAGCTTAAGCAACGCGACGGCTACGGTTATATAAAGGTCATTTAGCAAGTGAAGTCGCGCTGCTTCAAAGTTTATCGCGCTTATTCTATCTCGTTCAATTCATCAAATGTTTGCAACTTTTCCTGGAGTTGAATTCTAAATAGTTCTAAAGTTCAACAAAAGTAAAAGAAAGTCTTGATCGTTGTCTTGTGTTCATGTCCTTCACAAAACGTGAAACTATACATTTTCACGTCGTAGTTGTGCAGTGACGGCAAAGAGATGTACAAAAAATTAAAGCGTGATGCCCGTGCAGAGCCATTTTTTTTCCTTATCTAAACCTATTGATCTTTTGCCGTTCTCGGTGACGTCGCCGTCGTCGTTGCTTAAGCTCCCTAATAGAGTGTTTTCACATGACGTCACGGCGGCCGTATTGGTGTCCCAAAACAATGAAACGGCGGCCATGTTGATTTCCCAAACCAATCCTCTGGGAGTTCAACTCTTTTCTCATGTAAATGCTTTCTTTTGTTCCAATAAATTTGCATAGATGCTGGCCACGTGAGTCAAAACACTCTATAGGGAGTTTAAGCAACGACGTTTTTGAGCGACGTACGTCAGCCGAAAGTGAACCTTTTTCCTTTTTAATTTGCCTTTATGCTACCTAATTTGTATTGCTTAGCGTTTTTACTCCGATAGAGACGAGCTGCTGGAAAATTTGTTCAAAATCACAGCCTAAGATTGCAAAAAGTCCACTTCCGGTTGTCGTGCGTTGCCCAAAAACGTCCGTACTTAAACTCTCTATTACCTTATTGCGCTAATGCGTACAATGCGAACGGGCAAATCCCCACGAATCAGTTAAATTAGAGTCGACGTTTTGATAAATAGTACAGATGATAAATAGTACAGTCCCAGATTCTACTTCTGGAAAAGCGTTAAGATTTCCAAAATGAACACTCACTCAGAAATTTTTCTAACTTTAGCGCCTGTTACTTTCTGTAAAGCGGAAAAAAAGAAAGAAAAAAACCATTAGTTAAAAAATCGGCTTTTGCTGATAGACCTCTTTCATAATGGCGGCCTATTGTTATTTTTTTATATGTATTATTAGCCTTTCTGACTCCGTTAACATGTGCAAAACACATAAGAATGCGGCATTTGCACGATGGTATCATTTTACTACTATGAACAGAATCCCGGCTTTTCGTCTTTCTTTCATACCAGTAAATTTGATATTTCTAGCGAGGTTTGAATAACAAAAGCCTTAATTTGCTGAAGAAAGGAAAACTCGAAACTCAAAATAAATGCAGTATGTTTTCCCTTACCTTTCCATTAAGGTTAATGGCAACGGTAAGAACAGCCCCACCGTGCTCATAGGTCACAGGAGGGGTGTCAGTCCAGCAACCAGACAAATCTATTCGAGCTGAAAGGGAACAAACAACCGAGAGATAAGAATGAACTGGCACAAGTAAAACGTTAGTCGTGAAGTAGAGGGGGCCTGTTTACATCGAGTGGAAAGACCCCAGGGAGATGAGGTAACCCGCTTTGGTGGGGTAAACTCCCTGTCCATAAAATCTCTCTCTTTGATAAAGTTTACAGGGTACGTGGGGTGACCATGTGAGAGATTAAAACTTGTGTTGATCGTGATGTAATGTACCGTAAAAGATTTTCAATTAAGCCACAGGTTACCCAAGCAGTGGTTGTAGCATAAGGCACCCAGCCCTCTTCCTAGTGGCAGGGATTAAAACGTCGTCTTTTACCCTGCTAGCAGACATTTTTTCTGACATGATTTTTAGCATTTACGAAGTCATCAGTCGCTTCACTGACATTGGCACATGGGGTTAAACAAGCCAACTACACTAATTTCAGCGACGCGACTGACGATTAAAAAACGCTAAAACCAGGTCGGAAAGAAACGTCTCCAAGTAGGGTGCGTAAATGTGGGATTCTGGCAGCGCTTTTAAGCCTCTCCGATAAAGGTCAATGCAATAATGGCCAACCAGAAATTCCACCGCCTCAGATTTTCTTAACAGGGGAGCACCATGGTTACGAAAATTTGGTTATCTATGTACTCAATAAATTTTGGTTCTGACAAAATTGTCCTTAGGTACCTACGTACGTCCGCCCTCATGTTAGCGGACGTGAAATGTCTTACTTACTAGCCTGAAAGTCTAAGGCATATACAACTTATGTTTTTAAAACTCGATGTTGGACATGTATGATCAATTGACAGCTTTCAAAATAGGGTATCCGCTTCCAGGTGTCACATGTCTGTATCGCGGGCTCAGGTGTGCAACTCATTGAGGTGACGCTTTTCTTTTAAGATCTCTGCTGTCCAGTTATGGTATTCAACTGATCGCAGGCTCCCAAAAGTTTACTTCAGAAATACATTTCTTAAGGGCTCTCACAAGAGCTTTGCTTTTGGCCTTGACTAAATCTATATGTTATACCATGGTTATAGTAGTTCTAACGTTGGTTGCTAATTTAAAACCTTTGAAAGGAAACAATGCTTTCGGGTTTGAGAACTTACCAGGTGCTTCGGCTATTACCCAGTGTCCTTTGGGAACAGGTTCACATTCCTCGCTTTGGAAAAACTGTATGCAAAAATAATTTAAGTGAGGAGGACTAAGAAAATTAACATTTCTTATTCAAAGGGGCTAAATTTGATAAAACCACTCTCAGAACTAGTTATAATATTTATTACGCTTCCACTTAAAACTCTACAAGGTTAGCTTTGCTTGTTTTAATGGAAACAATTTTATTTCTCATTTTTATGTTTCCAAGAAGTAATCGCGCTGCCTCCATCGTGTCTTAATAGGCTGATTTAGCAACAGAACGAGAACGTCAGTTGACGACGGGAAAGCGCGCGGAAAGGACTAAACGCGACTTCCGGTGCCCAATTTGCCGCTCTGCCGTTGGTTCGAGCCAGTTGTTTGATTTGGGCGCGTCGTTGTCATCTGACGTTCCCGTTCTGATGCTAAATCAGCCTTATACATGAAGCAAGGTGTGGACTTCACCGAGCAAATGTAGTTTTTAAAACTTTCACACTTTTTGGGGAAATATGATTCTTGGTGTTGCAGAAACTGTTGTTAGTTAGCTATTGTTTTGTGGTGTGGGTATCGTTTAGTGTGTTTCAGTCTTTTGTATAAAACTACCTTTTTTCATTGCATTTTCTTTTAAAGTGCAACTAACCCCCAAAAATGTTTTTCGCTAAATGACAAATGATAAATGTACACTAAGCCACATAATTACATATATGAGCAGGCTATATTATAGACTGTCAGCCATGTAACAGACCTGTCTTGAAGTAAAAACCGCTTTTCGTCTTAAAATTTGTTCCGCTCCTTCGTAATGGCGAGCTGCTCGGATCAGAAGATCGGGTCTATTCAAAAATAATAATCAATTACATCAATGTAAAGTAAAGTTCTCACATTAAAGTAGAAATACTTACATATTCTAATCGAGATGTTCACTCCAGCCCCCTTTTTTTCACAGTTCGGTTTAGTCAAGTTCATGCGTCTAGTGACTATTCATTTTGCCTGCCTTTTTTATGCTTCAGTTTCATCATAGTTTACTACCTGAGGCTTAAGACAACTTCTTTTCACGTATAACATCTAAGCATAGCTATAATACTAGGCTAGCATCAAAGTCAACTTATTATTTTGACAAGGTTAGGCCTAATTACGGTAAATTTAATATACGCTTCCCTGGTCCTTCTGTTTGGAATAACCTGGATGCAAATTTAAAAAGTACTTCTTTGCATTTATTTAAGAAAAACGATGAAGGAAATTATTTATCCTCGTCATTCTTTTAATGCTGGATAGCAATTTGTTTGATTTATCCTATTTGATGTAAACTTTATAGCTGTCAGGTACCGTTCTGTTTTGTTTTGTTCTATTTAATTTTTATTTATTTATTTATTTATTTTTGTTCTCCTAAATTTAATTCGTAGTCTTAATCTTTCGTGTGTCACAACCTTATAAAATGCAACTCAGCTCGTTTAGTTTTTGCTATTGTGGGTAGTTTTTTGCCTGATCTACAACACTTTAATTTATTGTGTTCCTGTAAAATTTTGTAATGAGGATCGATTTAGAGATACATTTTAAAACAAAATTAACGATATAAAAGAAACTTGATGTTTCGATAGCTTCATGTCATAATTATCAAAAGACAAGAAATTAACAGGACTCGTGGTAATATTTATAGAAAAAGGAAGTGCGAAAAGTGCATGTAATTTAAACGTGAAAATGGACAAATTACAATGGCAGGATTCCACTTACGTGTTTAGCGTAACTCTTTTATCTTTTATAATCAGCATCTCGTATATCAAACACTCTAGTTTCCCTCGGCAAGCGGACTCCATCCGTGCAAAAGTTTTAATTTAACTGAAATTTTTGTCCATTTGACGACAGAAATGAAAAGAATACTGCAACTACACAGGTAAGTGTTTAACAAAACAGCGTTCTAAGCTTCTATCAATTTGGGGCAGATCATTCTTTGGGCTGCGTGCAAACGGACGCAACATTGGTGACCAACAACTCCCAACGTTGTTAGATGTTACATGTTGCGTCCGTTTACATACCCTGTTGCTGTTTGCTGCGCAAAGTTTGAAACCGGTCAAACTTTTCAGCCAAAAACTCCCAACGTTTCTTTTGTTCCGTGATCTCCGAATCGTAGCGCAACAATGTTAGATGCGTTTGCACAGCCGGCTTCCAACATTGTTGGGGCCAGGCACGTGCATTACGCATGGTTTACAAAGACTTATGGGTTGTATCCTTCCCACGATACACTGCAGGTCCCAACATTGTTGGGAGTTGTTGCATCCGTTTGCACACCACTGTCAACACGCATGCAACAACTCCCAACATTGTTAGCGCAATAATGTTGGGAGTTGTTGCGTCAGTTTGCACGCAGCCTTAGACATCAAGCACCATGTATTATTATTGTTAAGGGCCCATATACCACAGATAATAAGAACATATAACTCACTCAAAAACGGAGAAACGAAGACCTCGTGTGCTGAATAACCAGCCCTACGCTAAAAACGCTAACTAACGCAACGTTAATGGTCATAATGATGTACCTTTCAAGCCACTTATTTCTCTCTTCTGCAAGTGCATTCACTCCAGCTGGGATGTCTCCTTTCTAAATTAAAGAAATAAAAAAACAAAAAGAAGACACCAGCTTTCAAAGTCGAAAAAAAGTATCGCGTGAGCTATTTACTTGCCAGCCAAAAGAGGAGCCCGCAATCCTAATCTCCAGATTGCCATTACGCATGCACGGCACGTATGTAGCTTCGCTTGGACTTCCACTAGGAATGAATCGAATGCACAGAATACAATCTGATCAAGAGCTTTTGGACCTTCTATCACTCATAATATGATAACGTGTGTTTTGACCATCTATCACGTGATATGCACCCAAAGCATAGCGCAAAAGTATTTTGATCTTCGATCGTTCGATATTGATAAGATTCATTCAATAACAGGTCACATTTTGAATCTATATTATGGAGGGAACCTCGTAATAACGACGGGCAAGGAGACTGGCAAAATTTGTTCGCTATAACGAGGTTTCGTTATATCGAGGGACTTTTCCATATATTTTACTGTTACTGGGGTAAAGAAAATAGTTCGTTATATCGAGGACTTCGTTATATAGTGGTTCGCTATATCGAGGTTCCACTGTACTACTAAGGAAGAAGTTTCCAGTTTTGTTAGTCTGTGTATTTAGATTAGCTGCTTTCGTTTACCTCCAGACACTGAAAGGCATCCATCCAGGATTCATTGCGGGCCGGACCACTTCTCAGCCCAGCTCTCTCTCCTGCCATAGCACCTAATACGTCAGCAATACACGCCAAAGTCCGAGCGGCCACGCCCGGAGAACTTGTACTGCATGCAACTGAGCAAAAGAAACAGTTCATCAGTGAACCTTGAGGATAAAGATCCTGTTTTAAGGCAATGAGACATCAGACTCGAGGACGAGCCGACTACGAGTACAAGATTAGATTTTTCGCGTATATTCTCAAAAGCTAGACACCCCGGAATGCCTAATTGTACCAGCAGTTTTTCATCTGATTTCAAAACACTCATTAAACAATAATTTCCTTTGTATTATCGATATGAATTATTTATGAGTTTGAGAAAGAGAATTCCAAATTTTTCCTGCTAGTGCGGATTGGCCAATAATTTTAGAAACTCTTTTGGGTCTGGTCCAATCTCCTCATGTTTGTTTTCTCGTTCCCCTAAACAATTCCAGAAGACCACGGCCCCTACTCTAGAGCCTACGCAGGTAGTTCCTCCTAAAATCAAATTCCGCGGACTGCCACGGGTCGGCAATGAACGTTTACCTTCATCTAAAACCTTCAATATGTCTTTTGCGAATCCCTCTTGAACACAGCTTCTGAAGAATGGCAAGAGACAATCATTCTTGCAGTCTCTCAGTGTGGTCTCGGCTTGCGCTTTCCCAATTTCAAACCACAACCTTCTTTTCCAATCAAACTCTGCATTCAAATCCAGCAAGGACAGGATGTCCTGCAAGGACAGCCTGATGGACAATCGCCACCTGAAAAAACGGATCATCGACATTAACTCTTTTAAGTCAGCAAGATTGACCAACATCAATTTTCTCAAAACAATATCAATAGATTAAGAAGAAAAAAAGTTGTAGGAATGAACAGAATGATTCACCCAAGTGTGTGTGTTGGGTGGGGTGGTGGGGGTGGGGAGGGTAGCCTTGTTCTTTAAACAAATTCTCTCTACTAATTCTTTAAGGAAATGTATGAAGATCAGTGTGGAGAATTTGTATTTGTAAATTAGTGCTCAGGGGTTAGGGTCATTCCTCTGAAATAGAACCTGCACCGAGATTTTTCTCAAACTTTATCTATACGTCGTTATGTTATAGAAACTTACATTAATCAGTCACATTAAGCATAAAACCATTTATTTCTTTCAAAAATAAATTTTCTTTATGTTATGTTGTGTTCTTAAATCAACCTTTTTTCATAATCACTCGATAATCATGGTGTTAAGCACGTGCACAGCAAAACATGGTGAAACCAACTTACTCTCATCCCACTTACTTAATTCTTGGCTAATCAGGGCGCACGTACTATCTTAGTTATTAAATTTAATAGGGAGCTTAGGTAACGACGACGGCGACGGCAACGAGAACGGAAAAAAGCAATAAGATTAGAATAGCAAAACAACAACTTTGCATGTCCATCAAGCTTTATTTTTTGGTACATTTCTTTGTGGTCGTTGCAAACTACGACGTGAAAGTTCCTAATTTCACATTTCATAGAGAACGTCAACACAAGACAACGATTTCCTTTGTCTAAATTTAGAAACAAACTTTTAGAACTCAACTCCACAAAAATTCGCGAACACTGAGAAATTGAACGAAATGGAATAAGATCGATAAAGTTTGAAACAACGCGATTGCTTTTTTATTGTAAGTGAGCTTTTTGCTCCCTGTGTCATCGTCGTTGCCTAAGTTACCTATTTTATAATATACTGTACAGGCCCTACCACGCGCACGCCCAAGCACACACAGACGTTCCTTACTTTTGAAGTAGATCCGCAAGTCCTCGCCCAAGAGAATAAACGAAATGTTGACCTTTTGTAGGCGACGAGTTGAAAACATTCTCGTTAACGTCCATGGTTTGAGAAAACAACCGCTTTGAAAAGCCGCTAGCGATCATCGACAACCACAAAATCTCGTCTGTTTTCTCGTTCGGTGATACAGAACAATGGATCGTGGGGAAAAGCTTGGCATTAATAAGACTTCTTTCCTGTTCAGGCTACAACAGAAATATAAAATCACCTCTTTATACCTCACAAAATTAAGTAATCTAATTGGTTTAGAAGCATCGTGGCCGAGCAGTTAGAGCGCTGGAATTCATGGTTCTCACGAATCAGGTTCTCACGCCTATAAATATGTTTGCGTCAATATAACCCCGCGAGAGTTTAACGCACGGATAAGGAGCTAGAGGTATCCTCGCTTTTCCCTCGACCTTTCTATCCACCATTCCAAGCCTCTTCACGCTTTTAAAGGCTAGAAAATTTAGGTGAGGATGGGTGACATGCTTTCTGAAAAGCTCGCCCTACTTCAGATCAAAATATGTAATTCCGCATCCTCGGAGACTCAGGGGCAGATAGTGGGGGCGAGAGAAAGTCTAAACGGGCGGGAAAATATGGCACGAAGAAAAGTAAAGAACGGCGAGAAGAGCCCCTGGGGACAATGTCTTACCAGACCAGTTCCAAATGGTCGCCGCCGTTCTGCCTTCTGATTGAGCAGAAAAACACAAAAGTTTTCTGGCACCAATCAGAAGCCAGAACGACCGCGACAGTTTGGAACTGGTGTGGTAAGACATTGTCCCCAGGGGCTCTTCTCGCCGTTCTTTACTTTTCTTCGTGCCATATTTTCCCGCCCGTTTAGACTTTCTCTCGCCCTCACTATCTGCCCCTGGGTCTCCGAGAATGGTAATTCCCCTACCCTATTTCAAGCCAAAAGGGGTAAAAAATAAAGCATTCCATTAGGCAGATAGCAAATTATAGAATTTGTTAATAGATGACACAAAACAAACTCTTTTTGCCGTTGGTTGTTGTTGCATAACAATATAGCCTAGAAAAGGGGCTGTCCACACTTGGTGCCTCTGAACAAGTGCCTGGGCATCGGCACAAAATGATGTTGTGTTCACCGTACCGTCCTTGGGCACCGTGTCCGGGCACCAAGTGTGAACACTGCCTAAGAGAGAAACCCCCAAGAAGCCTGACGAACAAAGGCTGACTGTGTCTAGGCAAGAAAAACCTGCGACTGGGAAAAGACTGGGTCAGCATCGTGTCCAATTGCATTGTGGGACTGTTTGGCGGAAACATTTGGACCCATAACGCAGTTCGAAACAACACAAACCCAGTCTTCCGCTCAACCTCAAATGTCCAATACGCAGTGAGATGTATACAGATCTTACCACTCCAAACCAGAGTTCATTAGGGCTGATCCCTGTTCCATCAAAAAACGTCTTCCATGGTTTGTTGCAATACGTGCTGTTTTCTGATGAAACTGGCGTCTGCGTGACGAGAAAGATAGTACAGCATTTTCACTGTCTGTTTTCTCGAAATGAAAATCGGACCAAGTTGAGCGTTCATTTTAAAACTACAAGTCGGCAACCCGTGAACCAAATTGGCTGAAATTTGACCAACTTACTGCCAGATAGTTATTCTTAAAAACATTGTGCGAATTTTGATTTCTGTTGTTCGTTTTTGAGTTACAGCATTTTTTCCACAGGTAATTGTAATGATTTGTTATCACTTACTTCATCTACTTATCACAAAAGAACAAACGCACATGTCAAAAATCTGAGTCATCTGAGTAATCTGAGTCAGACGTGTCATGAAGCGAACGCGATCTTAATCGATTTCTTTCGTTTGTTTTTGGCTGACCTGGACTTAAATTTACAGAAACATGTATACTTTTGCAAAACGCTCGTCAATTCTGAAACGCGTTAGCATTTTGGATTGTGTAAAGAAATTAGCCGTAATCTTCAAGCATTAAGCTTTTAGAAAATGTGCGGTTTGTAGGAGTAATTATTAAGGCTACAACCCCTAGCAAGATCCGCACGAAGAGTGTACCAAAGATGGGATGATACCTTAAAGAGGCTGTGTCACGGCAGTCCGGTTCATTTTGTTTAATTTTGCCAATTACTCGCCCTCAATCGCGATGGAACTTAAAGTAAGCAAAGAAATTACATGTAAATGACAAAATCAGAGATCCAAGACAAACAAATATGTCTCCTGAGCATTATTTTTGAAGTTGCAAGCAGCAGGGATCAACATTGAAAAACTGTTAGGCTGAACAGTTTTCAAAAACCCTAATTTTAATCCATTTCAATCTTTTTCAGTTTTGTCCATCCGTGGCATCCATTGTTTCTGTTATGTTATTTTAACCTTCCTTTAAAGTTTTAAGCGGTTATTTTTATGTTTCTCTTAATTTAACGGGCATTTTGTAATTTCCTAATTTGGCTTAATTGCGTGACACAGCTCCTTTAAGAGGTTATACCCTTCCACGCAGACGTTCTGGTCAATTCTCCCCAAGGTGGGGGAGGGAGGGGGGGGGGGGGGGGGAACGCGTGACGAACCTTTAGGAACGTCTACGAGGGAGGCTAAAGCTGCTACCGATAGTGGTACTGAAAAACAGCCTCACCTGTAGATCATCAAGAGCGCCCAAAACAACCAAAACTCTTTGTGGTCTGTCACCAAGGTCAACATTGAAGTGAATGGCGCACAAATCGTTAGGAAAAGTTACTCCTGACGGAACATCCTACGAAAAATCACAAAGAAGAAAAATCACAAAAAAGAACCACGCACACCGCTCAAAGCATGGAATCAGAATTCGATTGAAGACACTATCTCACCTTCATAGCTTTAGATGAAATACCGATTAAGATGGACCCTGATCCAAAGGACAAATCCCCCTGGAATATTTAAATAATATAGTTGTCACATTTTATCCTTACATTCAGTGTTAAATCGCATTCAACAAATCGTTGCTAATCGAATAATTGACCTCGTGTTTAAAGGGGCTGCCACGAGTATATCGCCGTTTCAGGTCAATTCTGTGCTGAAGTCAAAAACGTACTGCCTTTACCCATATGTCACTTGCACATCTCAAATTTCATCAGGAAGCACAAACCATAAAACGTTTTGGGAGATTTTTGTAGCCATAGCATGAAAAATTGAAAAAGTTGGCCTATCATTTTCAAGATTCAATCGATGCGCACAGCCATATCACCCGGGCAGTGGCAGCCGTATGAGGGAGTGCTTAGAAACGGAGGGGCATATATTCGGGGGGGAGGAGGGGGGCTTATGACCGGACTGAAAAAAGTGTTTCAAAACAAGCTACATAGCAGTGCTGATTAAAATATTTTTTGAATTTGATCGACTTTTTTTACGCTTCAAGCAAGAGGGGGGCTTATATTCGGGGGGGGGGGGGGGGGGGGGGGGGGGTATAACCGGATGTATTTTTTTGTTTTCAGGTAGATGGGCCAAAAATGGGGGTTTTTTTGTGGGGGTAGGTTTATAATCGGAAGTAATGACGTCAAAATGTTCAAAACTAGTTCAGACCATGGAAAATTGTTGTCGATTTGTAAAATAGCTAAAAAAAACATAAGGACTACAATGAACGAGTGTTATACCTTCAAATGGCAGTTAGAGATCACTGAATTCTCCCCAATCTTGATGCCATCCTCCACGATCGAATTTATCACAACAGAGGATTTTGGAATAGGAGTACCATTCTGAAACAACAAAATAGCAACTGCTAATAAGAATTTTGAAAGAAAACTCTTTAGCTCGGCAAAGTTGCAAAACGGAAGAAATTCCCGCAAGATTTTGCTAAAGAAACTTTCCCAGAGTTTCTTTCGTTGATCCCGCAACGGGGAGCTTTAGCAACGACGACGGCGACGGAAACGAGGACGTCAAAAAAGCAATATGTTTATTACGCAAAACAACAACTTTGCAAGTGGATCACGCTTTTTTGTACATTTCTTGACCGTCCCTGTAAGAGTACGACGTGCAAATGCCTAATTGCAAGTTTTATGGAGGACATACATACATGCACTTTATTAAGCATCCCCAAAAATGGCTTTTCAGCGTCGTTCCGAATCGTCCCGTGTAACATCACCTTAAGACGAGGGCGATTACGAGAACGAGATTTTCTCAACACTAACTAGTACACGCGCGTGAACCAGCGTCATTTTGGCAGGAAAACGTGGTAGGCGCCGTCATTCTACTGTGCGTTTTAAGCGAAAATATAGACCTTGAGATTCTTAAGAATAAGACGAGTACGACTATACGAGTACGAGATTTTCTCAGTACTAAGCTGTGTTCGCGCGTGAACCAACGCCATTTTGGCGGGAAAAAAAGGTAGCCGTTGTCATTATACTACGAGTTTTAGCGAGAATATCGAAGTGCGGCGGAAACAAGATATCAAATGTTAGAAGTCATTTTGTGATCGGGAGAGCGCGTGACCTCCTTCACAAAAGGTAACAGTGCTAACTTTTGTAGTGAAAAGTGATAAAATGAAGTTTTCCTGGGGGTCTATATTTTGAGAATACTTGAAAAAACGTAAAGTCAAATCTCGTAGTCGCCTCGTCCTCTAATCTAAAGGTCTCTTATGTCTTACTGACGGAAAAAAGTTATCAAATCTAAACGTTAGAAGCTTTATCATTTTTCGATAGGGAGAGGGTTTAACCCCCTTCGCTAAAAATAACCGTGTTAACTTTTCAAGGGAAAAAGGTGAAATGAAGCTTTCAGGGGTATCTATTTTTGAGAATATGCGAAAAAAAAACTTTTATCTCAAATCTCATTCGCGTGGTCGTCCTCGTCCTCGAATCTAAAGGTCTTGAAGGCGGATGTTACACACGAAGATATGCAACGAAGATATTTGGCGAAACACAGCATTGCAATGTTGGAACAATGTTGGAACCATTCAAAACAATGTCGCGACAATATTGCAACGCTGTGTTGCGCTAAAAATCGTTTTTGCGAATCGTCCCGTGTGATATAACCTTTAATAACGACTGTTAATAACGACTTCTGTTCTAGAAAAATAAGCTCGAAGGTATTTTTCAAATATCTTTAAAAACATCCGAGATCTCGGAAAAGAAAGTCGGTTGTAACGTACTCACCTTACAGATCGATACGTGCGTATGATTGTTGAAATCGAACTTGACTCCACTCTGGCTTAGAAATTCAATGCTGTTAAGCATTTGTCTCCTATAACACTCTGCAGATGGCTTCGAGTAATCAAACGTACCGTTCTCAAGAAGCACTGTTGAAAGAAATCTTTACATTTGAGTATAAGCATGGTTAAGTGTAGAACTAGGGATAACTGTGTATGTTATCAAGTTCACTTTTGGAAGCAAGATGGTGAAGAACTACGCAGACCTCGGAGGCTGTTATCCTCCTCAGCCGACAACATTCTCCGAGAGCAGAATTCTTCCCCCTCCGGGGGGGGGGGTAATCCCTTATATAAGCCATATATGAATGTGCCGTCCCAAAGGGTATGGTTTTTGGTCTGAAAACGGGTATACACATTACCCATTTTGGTCTGGAATCGGGTATGGTTTTCGAAGGAACTACGGGAGCGTATAAACGTATTTATCGTTTCAATTCCAAATTAATAAGAAAAATAGGAATATGCGAATTCGAAATGCATTTGAAGAAATTTTTGCTTGCACTCTAACATAAGTAATTACAGTATGACATAATTTCTACCTAAAGGCCAGGTCTGAAAACGGGTGTGGAACATGACATTTTTTGGTCTGAAATAGGGTTAGGATTTGGAAAACCAGCCCACCAAGAATTCCCACGAGTACTCCTCCGGGAATTCTTCACATTATGCGAAAAAACTCCCCTAAACATTGTTAATTAACCTCCTTTCAGCTCCACGCCCCTTAGTCGCTGCCAAAGCATTGCTCGTGCACTGCGCATGAGCATCCTCTTGGGGTGTTCTGAGGACTTCATTGTTACAGGGATGTAGCGACCATATGAACCGCTTCTTTCACCCTCAACAAACGCTGACTCTGTCACATCCTCGGCCAGACAAAGAAGGATATCAAATATCATGGACAACTGCATAGCAAAAAAAAGAAAAACGTCCAACACTTAGCTGGCTTAAGGGGCTGTTTACTCTGTTTTCTCTCCCCGCCGCGTGTCGCCTTTTCTCGCACGGGGTGATTTTCACGCGCACTCGCGTTTTGCTCGCTATACTATCCCTGAGGGAAAATGGGTACTACTCGTAGTCTAGGTTTCCGGGTACCCCGCTTACCCCTCCCCTAAGTCAGCATTAACACGTCTCACTTAAGGCAAAATTGTGACTTAGGGGAGAGGTAGGTGGTCAGTTACCCAGAAACCTCAATTGATCCAGCTTAGCACCAGGAAGATCCTAGAGGGGGGATCATCCTAGCGTCATATGTTTTCTGGACTCAGTTTACATGCACAAAGTTGTACTTGTCCCTAGCGCTGGGATCTTCCAAGCTGAGAGGTTGGAAGATCCTAGCACCATGTAAACTACTCATAGTACTAGGAAGGGACAAACCAGCAAAAATTGCAGCACTTCATTCAGTGAGTAATCGTTGATATTTTGATTCCTTCCCTACTGCTAACCACGCAGACCAAAATTTCTGTGTGTAAACCCAGTGAAAAGTTGCTCCGCCTTTTAGATCTTCCTGGTGCTAGAATGGTCTGTGATTGGAGAACGAAACAGTAGATGATTCAACACAAACAATACCCCTAGCCCTAAAAACAAAAGAAGGTACTGCTTATTTAGGCCAATAAAAATAGAGGTCTAAAAGAGCTACTGTACTACTCCCAGCAACGCGTGGCGCTTTTTTCCACTGACCTACGACCGGAGAGATTCAAGGCCGAAGAGCAAGGCTATATGCATGGAGAATATTACAAACTCACTTAATTTGCTTTAAAAAAACATAGGCAGATTCACTAGAGAGAGGAAAAGAAAAATTTGCTATCAACTCGTATGTTTACACACTCCCTTATAAGAAAATTTCAACTCGAGGCTATGCAGAGGTCGGAAAAGGAATAAAGTGTACTGAATGCGCGCGCAAAGTTGTTTTTTTGCTCGGCTTAAACTCTTGCTTTTTTATGACGTTCTCGACATCATCGCTGCATTAGTTGCCCTTTTCTTTTCTCTTTGAAAGATTCGACAAGGCCATCACGAATTTCGAGATCCTTATGAAATGTATAGCTGAACCAACACCATAAAAATTAGATATATATGTCAGTTATACCTGAATAGGTTCAGCTCCATTGTCTAGCCCAAAGTAAGTACAAGCATCTAAGGGATGGAACACATGAAGACTCAAAACCTTGCAGGCAGATTTGATGTCCATGAACACAGTACCGCTAACCTGCCAATCAAAATTAACGTTTTTATGATGAAGTCAGATAAACACACACTCTGCTTGGTTGAAAAAGCCTGCTTTATGAGAGTATAAAACACGGAGCTAGAGCTGTCAGCCATTTACCTGTAGTTTGTTTTGAACATTTGGAAGTAATGGGTGGGGAATTTAACGGATTCTTTATCATAAAACAAATAATGAAGTCTTGACTGTGCTCTGTTCTGTTGTAAAGCACTTAGGAAGCGCCTGGAGCACTCAAGAAGGGAGAAACACTAGACTACGTCTCGTGTTTCCCCCCTACACTTCTTTGGTGCTCTAGCCGCTCCCTGCGTGTTTTACAACAGAACAGAGCACAGTCAAGATATCTTTACACGCTAACTAGTAAATAACCTGTTACATTAAATGTCAGGTCCCGAGGAAAACAGTTTGTTTTTACTGCACCTTCTTTAGCCTACGAGAACAGCCGTTTCTCCACGCTCCTCGCCCCTGGGCACGTTTCGCGTAGAGGAACGTCTGCGACTCAGCGACAGAAATTCCATACTGATGACGTAAATCAATGTTTACATAATAAATCGGTAGTCGTGGGGTTCCAAATGCAAATTTGTTCAATTTTACGTTTCTCCTGGTCGATTTTCGGAAAGTGTTGTGTTCATCTGCGAACGAGTTCTAGAAAAACTCAAATGCTTCTTCTAGAGAAGAATATATTCCACAAATATTGACTGTTTTGTTATAGATTCATCCCGTTTACATTTGAATGACCTTTGTAGCCTTTTGTCTGTTATTCGTAAACAATAGCTAAAACAACGTAACTACTCTGTCGTCCAATCAGCGGTTATGACCGGATTCCGGACAGACTTTACGTCATCAGTATGGAAGTTTTGTCGCTGAGTCGCAGACGTTCCTAATCGCGAAACGTCCCCCATCTGCGATGAGCGAAAAGAAACGTCTGTTTTCGCAGACTACAACGGGGCCTAAATTAGAGAATTGCTGATTTACAGCTGAAATCACGGCGGCCATGTTGGTTGACAAGAACAAAAGCCGCCTGTCTGCTTCAAAGCCGTCACGCAAAGCTCCTCCTCACGTGCATTACGACGCAAAAAACGCCTGTGTAGCAGACTACCCTCCGCTTAGAACTAAACTCTTTTTTCAAGCAAATTCTGCGAAAAAAATTGTATTATTTCGCCGACCGACTGTGACACGGCCGCCTTGTCACATGGCTGCGAATCAACAATCCTGATGGGAATTTGATGACGGAAGACCGCGCATTTCAACGAATCCCTACAACCTTCATACTCATTACCAGTTAGACAGGATTTCCAACTTACCAGCGGCACCTTGCCATTCTCAAGGGCGAAACTTCTGATTTTCTCCTCACTTTCTCGGAAGATAATGTCCTTTACTTTGCCCTTAAAGTGAGTGTCAGTAAAAACACAGGATGAGTGACCGGAGCTAAACACACCCGCCCGTTTGATGAGAAACCCTTCCCACGACACCCTGCGAGCAGAGTCCCTTTCTGTCTTCTTCTTGAGTAGGGACCAGAAAAGCCGATCTTGTTTTATCTCGTCAAACTGGCTTTTTCGAGTGCGCATGTTTATTGAACAAACCGATGGTCATAACCGAGCCCGCTGTACCAAGCGCACGGCTATTAGGCCTGGGTTCGAAACTATATCCTAGCAACATGAAACGCATGCTCAACAAAGATCATACTCGATTCCAGCAGTCTTTCTCGAGAACGACAAATTCGAGCAAGCGAAAGAAAGACTGTGCTGGCAGGGTATTTCCACAACAGAGGGAAGAGTAGTCTGTTCTGTGATCACAGGTACCGACTCGAGACTGAGCTCAGTGGCGGATCCAGGAAAGGGGCCCGGGGGAACCCGCCCTTCCCTTATTCCTAGTCCAGACTGAGGCCCAAATGGCCGAAAAAGCTTTGGTTTGGAGACCGCCCCCGCCCGCTCCCCCTTATCTCAGGTCTGGATCCGGTACTGAAGCTGACAAAAACGGTGATTTGTTTCCAATACCACCCAAGTCACCATCTTGTTTCACTGCATGTGCTTTCTGGTGCGGGATGCTGGAAAGGCTTATTCGTGCATCCACCTGACTAATTAATTATTTTTCAGTTTCTATGTTTACAGTTTCCGTGTAACACTATGCAGTCATGTCGTGACCGTAAGAAAAGTAGCCTGCGCAGCTGGCGGTATTGTGTAGTAGTCGAGTGAGATTTGGCGGCGGAGCCGTTGTAATATATTCGAGTGAGATTTGACGGCGGAGCCGTCACGAGCGGCGAAGCCGCGAGAAATACCGCCTCGTCAACCGCCTCGTCCCTACTCCCTTTTTTGGAACACGGCTCCGCCGCCAAAACTTTAATCTCGCACCCACACAATACCGCCAGCTACGCAGGCTATAAGAAAAGCGATAATTCTGAAGGCCAGATTCAAAGTACTGTGTCATTCAGTTCGCAAACAAGGAGAGTCTACTACGCTCTAGTCGTCGCTTGTCATTTTATCAATTTGTTTTTTTTTCTATGTAAGATAAATTTTGGAAAAAATGGGCAATTGTGTTCATCGGCGTGCTATATACACTGTAACATGAGGGTGTGACCTGTTGCGTCAATAATATTAATTTTCTTGATGCAAAAAGTCACGCTTCATTTTATCTTCGACGCTAGCTATGACATGATAGTGAATTGTAAGTTAATTTGTCAGATAAATAAGCGTCACCTTGTGCGGTGGAAAATTTTTTCTTCCATGCAAGAAATCACACATTATTTTCTTCGACAAAACAGGTTTCGTCTCATGCTTATATGACATAGCTAGCTGATCAAATCGCAAATGCACAACAGACATAACAAAACTGTAAACTTGTTCTCTCTTGAGAGAGCTATTTTTAAGTTTACGTTAGTTATGCTTATAACCCTCACATCTTTTCCAAGTTTGGCTACACCATGATCTTTTGCATAATGAACGTCCCCAGGTGAGAGAATCACGGTGATACCATTAGAAAACTTCTCCCAGTCAATTCCTTGAAAAAATAAAGAGGAAATAACAACACTTTTTTGCCACAGTTTGTGCTTACTAGTGTAAAAACTAAGCAAATCCAAAAAGAATGCATGGTATGTATATCTAAAACTTTTGCTAAAACTGAGCTCTCGTAAATGACAGCCCTGATAGATAAGTTTATCGCTTGGTCGGTTACGAGAGACCATTCTCGTAATCATCCAGCTCTAGTTGTGACCGCTATAATATGGCAGTGGTCGCTTAAGAGAGCTTTGACCATACCATACAGGAGCGTACGGTCCATACACGCACTTATGCGTACATACGCAGACGGAAAATATGACAAAAATAATCTCTTTTTGCTTCCTGGAAGCATTTTTATCACTAAATCGGGGATGACTGATCAATTTTTTGCATTATATTGGTGTCTTTGCCCGTCTAACTGAAGGGTAGACATCTCGCCCTTAACCTTCTTGATGGCGTTTGACTTTCCCCCCAGTTGTCCGTAAACACTGTCAGCTAATCAAATTAAGAATCTGAGACGGTTGGCCGGGAAGACTAAGTTGTGATTAATCTCTCTATTTGTAAGACTTACGGGCGTCTGGAGAAATCGACGGCAACATGTGAGAACTGCAGATCCAAACACCAGGAGGAGAATTCACTGATAACTATATTGAAGAACACAGTTATACTGATTACAGTCACGAAATATAGCAATACCCAAAATATCGCTGATTTTACAATGACAGCCTACAATACAGTGGAACTCCATCATAAGGCTACCCCATTAATACGATAACGTCAAGTCATTTCTTTTATGTTGTTTAGAACAAAAAATTCGTGTTTATCAACCGAGTCGATTAAGCCCTTTAAGCCCCAAGATCCATACAAATTCTCGGGACTGATCTCCATACACTTAGTTTAAGAACAGTTGAGAGAATTTGGTTTAACATCAAAGCATTCTCCCTTTGGTAATCAATTTAGTAATTCTCATAACCTTCACTCTTGATGATCTGCTGATGTTGTTAGGAGAAAATTGATGTTGGTCACTCTTGGGACCTAAAGGGGTAAGTATTATTGTCCACCGCAAGAACGTTTCAAGGATGATGTTGCGAGCGCTACCCCAAAGTTTGAAAAAAATTAATCACCTTTTGAAGTTCCAGGTTTTACTGTAATCAATTTTGTTATATATGCAGTCGTGTGTAGGAGTAAGTTGAATGCCTAGTGATCTCACGTTCTCACAAAGAGTGACGCTTCTAACTGAAAGTGCCCAAAGTAATCAAGTGGCACGTGTTTTGACAGTAATACAGGCGTATTCTTTTTTTCCTTACCCCTCCTTTTTTTTTGGATGGGCGGGGGGCGGGGGGGGGGGATCCAGGCAAAAGGTGCTAGTTTATGTTTGCATTGCCAGAGCAACCATGTTTGATTTAAGGACAGAAGAAGATTTAGGGTTGAAATAGCAACCTTAGTGACATTCAGGAATCCAAAACTGAACGCAGGCTAGTGTCATGTCCATCTTGTCATCAAATTAGATACTTTTATTTTAGAAAGGTTTAGCATTGGCAGTTTTTATACTAGAGACGTTTAAGTCGACTGAGACGTTAAAGTCGTTCTAAAGTCCAGAATAACGACGGTACTATAAGACAGGCGCATTTATCATCCGAAAACTTATACGTCTTCTTTTAAATGCATCATTCAGACGAATTGCGGTCATTTCGCCCGAAAGTCGATTCGCCCGCGGAGGCGTTCGCTAGGACTGATATCTTCACCCGATAACATACAACACTCTACAACATGGTGAACCAACTTCTCCGAGATGTTATTTTAGTTCAGTTAACCTTGGATTCCACATGTGCAGTGATTGTCTTTCCAAGCTCATTTCTTTTTGTCAGGCTTAAGGAACGACAAATACAGATCGGGCGAGTTACGACCCTATACCGTTCAGAGGCGATTAACAGGTGACTTAAACGTCTCAGAGGTTAAATGCGCTTTTAGGAAAAATTTCAGCAACATAACAATAAATAATAAAACAAAAGATGTAAAATAAGCCTACCGTTGCTGAGATAACTGTAAGCACATAGTCAAAGTTTGACACTACAGAATCACACAGAGACTCTTTACATTTTTCGTTGTGCTTCGCCGGGAGAGTGTTGAAGAACCATCCACAAGAGCTTAATGGAAAATCCCAACCCTAAAACATACACAGTAGGAAAGAAATCTCACATTACAATTAAGAAAAAAGATTTCAATTGAGAAAAAATAAATAATCAAAGAATGTTTTTACAGCTTATAGAGCGGTAAAGTGATGACATTATAAAAATGAAATTTGTGAAATTATGGGATTTGTCAGGATATTCTGAAAGAACAATGTCCAAGAGGCCTACTTACCAAAAATGAGCATTTCGGGGCAAATTGTCTCTGAGGTGTTAGCCGGTTATACTTAGAAAACTCCATACAAACCCTTCTAATTTTTTTTTGGGTCGACCCAAAAAAATTTAGAAGGGTTTGTATGGAGTTTTCTAAGCATAACTGGGCTACAATCTCAGAGACAATTTGCCCCGAAATGCTCATTTTTGGCAAGTAGGACTCTTGGACATTGTTCTTTCAGAATATCCTGACAAATCCCATAATTTCAGAAATTTCATTTTTATGATGTCACACTTTAGACTACTCTATTACTTCATTACTTACAAAAAATGTTACGAACGAATATCAAAAGGACAAGGGACAAACAAGTTTCTATGAAAATTTCAGTCGGATATAACCAGAACGAATTTACGCTCACATATATACATATATATACTGTTTACAGGTAGCCATTACGACACCTGAAGGAGGGTCATGAGGTTATCCCTATATAACATTAATTAAAATACGTCTCCTTACAATAATAACCCATACCCAGCCCAAGAAAGGTTGGCCACACCACCAGGGTCTACATCCCCTAATCTTTCCGAACAGCAGTGTAGGTTCTTTTACATCCCACAAGAACTATATATCAAGTGAAATTGCTGTGAGAAGACTAGGAAATTTAGTTTGGAGATTTCATTCAAAGGTAGCACTCAATTCTCTCAGTTATTTTAAGATGAGTGATGGTCCAGCCAGGGTTTGAACCCGTGGTTTCCCACTCAGCAGACCGGCGCTCTCCCAAATGAGCTAACCATGTGGCGTACCTCTCAGGAAGATGTAACTGACGAGATTATCATGTACCATAGAGACTGAATGTTAATTTGAAAATAATTGTAAAATTAAAGCTGTTTTTTAGGGTACAACTGATTAGTGTTGTACCCTGAAGAAGGCAGCATTGCTTTCAATTGTTTTCAAATTAACATTAAGTAACTACGCCGCGCAGGAATTTCAATCTTTATTACCAAAGAGACTTGCTATCTTGTCAATGATCAGATCAAAAACAGAGAAAAAGCTACATAATGTGATAATGATGATGAGAGTAATAATAGATTAGTACATGCCATATGCATGATGAGTATCCTTGCATTCTTCAAAACACTTTGTGTAACGACCTATTGTAAGAATGAAAAGAAGTTGTCAGTTATAGCAGGCTTAACACTAAGTACAAAAGTTGCATTTGAATTTTTTCTTCAATAAATGTCTGCAGTCAGCAAGGTAGTATAGTTCAAGTTCTATATTGTGTGGCTTGCTAACACAAAGCAAATTTCCTTCAAGAATTAAGTGAGAAAACTGAATTTGTTTAAGGATCACAGCATTTCCTTAGGTGATCATTTTACATTAATGAAATGATAACCAGCGGGGAAAATGCATTTAACTTTGATCTTTAAACAAATTCAATTCCCTCAACTAGCTAATTAGTTAAGGATAATTTTTTTGTGTGTGTGGAGTTCAGTATGGAGAATTTGTAAATCAGGACATTGGGGCTAGGTAATAAACGGTTATCTATGACTGATTATAATACGGCTAACACCTCTTTGAGACAGACAGTTACATATACAGTTGGTTGCATCTAAGTGTGGACACGAGAAAAAAAAATGTTCTAATAGAAAAGGTCTTAAGTAAACATAGTCATTTATACACTCATAATTATTACCAACCCCAAAGCCTGCTTTAGCATTCAGATGTTCTGTGACCACAAGTAAGGCATTAAGTGTGGCACCACCACTTCCAACGCCACCTTTGGGATCCTCCAAGGTCAAAATCAGCACATCTTTTTCAATAAATCCTTTGTTTTGAAGTACTTCAAGTTCTAATGGAGAAAGAAACTGTTATCTAGAAGGATAGGAAATTGCATAATCTGCACCAAAAAACAAACTCACTGGCCAGTTTAAGGCTAATTAGCTAGCTTTTGAACACCATGTAGCCTCTGAAATTTTCAAATTTTGTTATCAATAAAATGACACTAAGTGTTCTATGCCTAATATACCCCGAGGAAATGGCACAGTTTGCCACATAATAGACTTTTTTGCTGCAAAATTTGACCCGAAAATTCTTAGCTAAAAAATTTAATTCGATCACTCTATTAAATGGCCTCTTGCAAAAAAGGTACTGGGACATTAATATGGCCGGAGTTGAAGGAATTAGGAATTCACTGTTTGACGTATGTTGCAGCTATTTTTTTTTATTTCAGGTAATTTTTGTTTTTCCTTTGTTTGAAATTCATTAGCGTACATAATATCTTACCCAAAAACGTGAAAAAATAATAGTTTCCTGAGATAGAAAATTATCTACAATATATACATTAAAAGCATTTATTTATTCATTCAAAATATTTCCCCGATGCTGATTGCCTAAAAGCACACGTTTAATTCACCATAACTAGTTACTGATGACCAAATTTTGAAGAATTTTGACTTTAACGAGGAAATGACGTCAAAAATGCAGCGTTTTCGCAGGTTAAGGCACCGTTAACCGAGAAGACCTGGGGACGAGGTTGAGTTGTTTTGGTTGTGAACTTGAAAAAATGGCGGACATTTCACTCGTTTCAAGAGTAAGAACTAAGCGAAAAAAGAGCTAAAAACATGGCAAGAACAGCAAGAGGACAACTCGAAGAGCGACATCTGCTATTTGGAGAATATTTGCGGAGCTGGATTAAGCTAAACGTACACTATCGAAGATGAACTGAACATTGATGGATCGTTATCGATGGAGGTAAGCATGTTTTAGCTATGTTTTTAAACTAGGAATTATTTTGAATGAATAATAAAACAGTTATTGAATTTGGCTTTCGTATCATATGAAGAATTATGGAGATCTCGGAGGAAGTTATCCGCCTTGGCCTACGGCCTCGACGGATAACAGTCCCTCCTCGATCTCCATAATACTTCATAAGATACTCAGCCTCATTCATTAACTGTTAAATATGCATTTAAAACAATGCACTTCTTAAGCGATATATTAACTCAATATGCTCTTGACTCGATCGTCAACTGCAAAACAAGATTAGTCAAGCGTGCCAGACAACCATTGTTGTTGATGTAGGTAGTTGGTTCATTAATTTTCACTTCAGGTAATTACAAGATAACACACCGAGACTTTAAGATGGATGGTGGATTACAAGCACTTGAGACGAACCAAGATATCACTCTGATCACTAGCCTTCAAAACCTTTTCATAATGATACACAGTTTGAATAGAGGTGTCGCTGGACGCAACCGCGTTCAAAATATACCATAATCATAGTTGTCTATCGCAAGAACCATCCACCCTTCCCCATCAACTCCTTCCTGCCTAACAAACATATCGAACGCACTCTCGTAAGGTCCGATTACTCCTAGTTTATTTACAAAGAAGGCGTCGAAACATGGTTTGGCAGTTTTTGCCGTTAAAGCTTTGTCTATAAACCTGATTTATCAATGAAACTGGTGGATAAGTTTTTTGTTTACAACTTCATGCAAATTAAGTCTTGCGATACTTCATTCAGCTGACACGTTTCATAAATAAGCTTAAAACTAAATCAAATACGGTATGACAGAAGAATTCACAACTCCCTAGGACGAAATGTCCCCGCAAAAGCTAAACAAATCCTTCAAATGTTGTATTTGTTGGCAAGAAAACATGACGGCCGTTAATCCTTGGTAGCAATAAATGAGTTTAAAATCATCATTATTCACCGAAACGGAGGTGGCTAGGCGAGGTAAATATTAACCTTTAGCCGCCGACACTGAAAGTACCGCAATTTTTCGAGGGCCATCTATTTCCCTCTCGCGGGATCTGTTACGCGACAATCACGCCTTAATTTTTGCCATTATTGTCGACTATCAATCGAAGCCGTAAAGCTTAACTTTCGCCTTCCATTCAAATGAAACCGGCCAGACAAACGTCTTCTATCTCCAGTTCAAATCCCTTCCAAAACGATTCATAAGCGTTTGGCTTCCCTGAGGCAGTTCGCATTTCATAAGCCTTTCGTATCTTTTTCGCGTCTACCCGCGGCTTATTTTCTCTAGAATAAACGACGTTCGACAAACAGAAAAGTTGAATAATTAATATCGTCTTACCTCGTTGAAAAGCAAACGCACTTTGTCTTTTGCGACAAGTTAGTACAATCGCACCCCAAGAACATTTCATTTCTTTGCTGCCTTCCATGTTTACGGTTCTTCCAGTCACAGATATGGTAAAGTTTTATTTCCTTTACACCGAAAACTGAATGAATGGTTTTCATTCATCACAGGCGGCCCAGACGTAGTATGTGTCACTGAATGAATATATTAATATTCACATGGACAAATTAATGCGATAAGTCGTCGAAACTCCCATGAACTAAAACAGCCCAAAAGTCAAAATATAACAAAACAAAGCTAAGATACCTTCAACTGAACGTATCCTTGTCTTTCCTGGCCGGTTTCAGTGGCATTTTGTTGAGTTTTGCAATTGTAGGTACTATAGATAGTAGGCATATTGTAGCATCATTATAAATCTACCAGTATTTTATTTTTTGATCCGAGTGGGTTTTGTATTGGGACAGGCAGAAAACGAGGGGAAGAGTGGGCTTAATGGGGACATGGTGCATATTATTTAATTTATTGCAGGCACAAAGTTCGAATACATTAAGATAGCATTCATAGATCTGCAACCAATAATATTTTCTTAATAGGGTCTTACATTCGCATTAAAATTCATGGTGTCCATGCATCCTTAATCGGGTAAAAACCTATCATAGTAAAGCAATCATAATTTTACTCTGTAGATTGAAATATTTTTTATTTCAGACAAATGGTTTTAATTTACTCAAAAAACGAACAATGCTTATCTTCATCTCCTTCAAGTACAAGTAGATCCGAGATCCACCCTAATCCCTGAAACGGCCTGATAAATGCGTCCAGCAGTCAGAAACGGTTGTTCCGCTCTTACGAAAAAACGAAAACAAAGTTAAAAGTAATGTTTCTCCCTGGCTAGCAACTTTCACGGCAATAATTGCAAATCATCGGGCTCCAGTCTTAAGATTTGCATTATTGCAACACATGAAAGGCCTTGGAGTTGACTAATGTTTGCAACAATAACAGAGTTGTATGAACTTCAATAGGGACCTTAAGATTTGAGGACGTCATCTGTCTAGGACGCCACCGGAAGTTTGTTTTCGCCTAAAA
The DNA here is from genome assembly GCF_958299795.1 of Porites lutea. Classification (NCBI taxonomy): domain Eukaryota; kingdom Metazoa; phylum Cnidaria; class Anthozoa; order Scleractinia; family Poritidae; genus Porites; species Porites lutea. Next base: position 10,312,403 of record NC_133202.1, on the reverse strand, counting down.
ATGTCACTGCGCATGTCTGTGTGTGAATGGGACGGCGTTTCACATGTGGTGAGTACTTCAGGGCGGAAAAACGTAATGAGCATGCGTGACTTTTTTTGCCCAGATCCCCTGGCCGGGCTTGAAAAAATGGCGGGATTTCAAATATTTTATTGCCTAAAAATAAAATGTTTCCACTCATAACCTGGAAAGAACAGGCAATTTGTCTTCAAAAGTTGCAAGCTGTGGTCATAACCTTGTAGTTACTTAATTTTCTCGAAGAATAACTCGTAGTAAAACGGACTTTAACGACTTCAATTTGTTTGCGTTGTACTGAAAATGTGCATGCGTAGGTCCAATTTTTTTCGAGATGCATTCACAAAATGTGTTCATATAAGGAAGTTCCTGGATATATAAGGTCCAGAGTTCCTCTGTGGACACAAAAACAACATATCTTTGGACAGTGATTTGCCCAAAAAAATTAACGCTTGCCCACAATGTGTTTGAAGTCACTGAACTTTGTCGCACTCGAGCTGATATTTTAAAACCCTTGCTCGATCGGACACTCGTAGTTTCGCAGATCACTAAAATATAAACAAAATCCTCAATGTAGAAGTTATTGCGTTGATATGTGGGCAGAAAAAAGGTCAATGTTTATCTTGTAAAATCTTCCCAAAAATCGGTTTCAAAGCAACTATAGTT
>NC_133202.1:10204225-10306725 GCF_958299795.1 Porites lutea | reverse complement strand
GAGGTCCTTTGTTTAGAGACACTCCATCATTAGACGGCTTTGTATTCCATACCACAGTTTATTTCTATACAGTGTTTTCAGTGACGTCACGGCGGCCATATTGGTGTCCCAAAACAATGAAACGGCCGCCATGTTGGTGTCCCAAACCAATCCTCTAGGAGTTGAACTCTTTTCTCATGCAAACGCTTTCTTTTGTTCCAATAAATTTGCATAGATGCTGGCCACGTGAGTGAAAACACTCTATAGCTTTCATACATACGTCATATCCTTTACACATTTCACCCCACACTTTCTTTGCATATATATAGCGCGCGCGGAATATTTTCTCATTTCTGATCAATGCCGTTGATCGGCGAAAGCTTGGATTTTAGATTTTACTTTTGAAACAGCAGTTTAAGGCCTCTCTAGAACAATTTTATATATTTAAAAAAGTGAACCTCTGGAACCTGTTGGGGGGGGGGGGTGGGTGCGAGGGCACCCGTGACTTCTCCCCTCCCTAAAGGTCAGTAGAATTTTGTTTGACCTTCTTCAAAGTGAAGTATAGAAAAACATATTTTTCAGAGGTGTACAAATGAAACGTTAATAATTGGTATTTAGACATTGACATTCATTTGGAAGTACGCGGCGTAATTGTGTTTTAAGAAGTTTAAACAAGAGCTGATTTTTTTTAAAACTGTGGTATATAAATTCCGTAAAGTAAAAACATACTTTGTTCTCTCTCGTGCAATGTTCAACAGACCTTTAAATTCACGTTCCGGCAACTTAAATGCAACCATATCTGATACATATTTGCTGTCATTAAAGTGTAAAATTAAGACGTATTTAATTTAACAAGTGGCTAAGTAAAGATGCGTAACCTGTGCGTTAACTAGTAAACTAAAAGCTAATATAAACTTCGTGTTTTGTGTGATCGATGCGACGATTAATAGCGGCGCTCCACGCGGTAGGCCAATACTTACCGCTAAGGAAATGTGGTAATCTACCCATCCCAGAAAATTTGGTAATCACGTGACTGTACACCGAGCGAGCGAGCGAGCGAGCGACCGTCCGTCCGCGCCACAGGCATACCAAAGTAAAATAACTCAATCAACAGGTATGGTAACCCAAATGCAACTCAAGGTTTTATTTGGAAGGAAATCACGTGGCCGCCCGGACAACAACAAAGTCGTGTCTTTTTCGGCGTTATTTTTTATGTCTACACTAAGTAACGTGGATAACAGAGAAAGAGCTAGAGCGAGTTATTAAAAACAAAGAGACGAATTTCGTGGGAAGAAAAACAGAGAAATTCAAAGCCGCGGTGAGAAAATGAAAAAGGCTAGCGGCCAGCAAGGTGAAAATGAGCGGCAGTGAAAAATAAAAGCGAACATGAACACAGGAAACAAAATACTGGGTAAGCACATAAGACAATTTCTCCATAAAAATAATGTGTAACTAGGAAGTTTGACGTTTTAGTCGTACAAAACAGCGTTGTAGTCGTGCAAAACAACGCCAAGGGAAAGACAAAAAAGCGTGCTGCACGTGCAAATTTGTTTTTTGCTAATTAGAGGAAAAGGGTGCTGCACTTGCAATTTGTTTTTTGCTAATTAGATATATTAGTCTTGAAACCATTTTCATTAGGGCCATTTATACGAGGAAAAATAAGACGCGTCTTACATAAGACTCGTCTTAAATAAGGCGCGAACTTTCCGTATAAACGGCACATTTCGTCTAAGATAAGACGCGGCTTAGCTAAGACGCGTCTTATTAGATAAGACATGCTCGTATAAATGGTACAGTTCGCGTCTTATGTAAGACGCGTCTTATAATTCCTCGTATAAATGGCCCTATTTTCCCCGTTTAGCATTACACGATTTAATATTTTTTTTACACGTATTATTAACCAGAGCTTCGCTTTTAGCCCTGGATAAATCTATATATTACGTAGCTATACGTTGACGGAACGGTTCCATCGTGATGAGATAGAGTATTCATGTTATATTATCTTTTCGGATGTTTGTTGGTCATTCATTCAAAAACTCATTAATAATTTATAACCCATTGACCTATCAAATGGTCGATCATACATCACCTGCAGTGACCTATATTACGCATTGATCTATCGATACCTAATTTATGGTAACATTGCACTGGCAAATACGTACACAACAAGAATGGAACCAATAAAAAGGCTACAAAAAAAATTATAAGTATATTAATCACTTTTTCAAAATGTCAAGAACATACTGCAAAGAACTATGGATTTTACCTCTAGATGATATAAACAATGAAATCATTGCTTTGTTCAAGTTTCCATACTTCAATAAGAACCAATCATCACCTTTCAATGATTTCCTTGTCTGAACAAATGCATTTATCAATACAACACAAGATCAAACTCCAATGTTCACAACTTCCAAGCACGAACCAGCTACCAAAGACAGTCAGTAAAATAAATCAAAGAAATCCTATCAAAGAAATCAAGACAATCAATTTATTCAGGAAAAAAAAGAAAACTCATTTTCTCCTCGAATAAGAAAATTATTTACATGAACTATTAGTTTTAGTTAGTTCTCCAATTACTATAATCCTCGTAACACAGCTATGTACATTTTATTATGTTAAAAATAAAGTCATTGTCGTAAACGTATCCAGGAGCTCTCTTCGTAAAGCCTAAAAGGGTTGCTGAGAGCTCCTGCTCATGTATAATTATTCTCTTGTTTTTCTGTAATAACTCTGTGCATGGGCAAATAAATGAATGACAAAGTGACAAAGCAGTAACTCACACTTTAAAACCAAAATTGCCGGTGTTCACGAACCATGACACACCCAAGGCCCTCTCAGCTGGGACTTGAGCGCTTGGTATGTCAGGTTGTCAATCCTTTGTATCAAATCTCTTGATGAAGCCAATTTTCGCTTTCAGGCACACCGAAGAAGTTTTTTTGGAAACTAACCTTTTCATTATCTATCATTTTGCTGTTGATGGGCGCCAAAATGGCATGTTTCACCCATAATTTCGTAGGCAATAAAGGTCCAAACGTAACTTGAAATGTAAGCGTTTTAGTCCCAATTCGCCATGTCGAGTGAAAAACTGGGTACAATATGTGACCAAAAATCTTCTTGGGATCGTCTAGAGGGCCAGCATGAAGGTCAACAAGCATGGCGCTTTACAAGTACTGTGTTCCAAACTGATGATGCACCAGGTATGTATTCTTCAACAGTCCGTTTAGTCCGTCTTCAACAGGTGGCTTACTGCGTAGCTATCCGCCATGTTTTAACTGTCCCTCCAAACGATCTCCAGAGCCTTTGCGGTCATAAGTCGTAACCAGTTCTCCGCTCGTTAAGAACATGGTTAATGGTGACATCATCAATTTTCGATAAATACTCAAGAATAAAGAATTGATAAAATGTTCACCTAACGGAAAATGCTTTATTGATGTATCGGTCTGGGGGTACTGGGGCCTAAAGGGCTTCAAGACACAGATATAGGTGAAAGGTTTATAGAGAGGAGAAGTGTGACGTCAAGTTAATATAGTAGAGGTGGCCATTTGTATTGTCAAACGGTGGAAGAAAAGTATGGACTTCCGTTTCGTTCCCGAGTGCAAATCATGCACAGGAAAGTCATACATACCCATTTTTTCGTTTTCTTCTGCCACATTTGCAGGACCACGGTTTGTTGAGATCCAGAAATATTGCTCAAATGGTAACGTGACGTAATGACTTCCTCTCCTCCCTATTGGAATTCTTCCTTGGAACACAAACATGTTACACCTACTTTCGTTTAAAAACTTGAAAAGGCTATTTTAATCTGATTTTGCCTTAAAAGCTTAATACAGTGAATAAACTTAATAAACTTAACCGCTTTAGCTGTGAAACAACACTTAATGTGAATCAGTTGATGAACACAAGTCAGAACAAACAGTTTCCGTTTTTTTTCAAACAAATATAAACTTTATATAAAACCTTTTTGAAAACGTAATAATCTGTTTACTTATTTCCATTATTTAATAATTAAAACACTTTCTCACGTGGAATATTTACATGTCATTGTTAAACAGTACTCAGATTGAGTCTGGTTTAAGACAGGGTAGATCTTTCGGCAATCTATTCTGTAGGAATAATAGCCATAGTCATAAGTGTATGGCTTAATTACAACTAACATTTTATGTGTCAAGACGCAAATTCAAACCTACCAGCTATGATAATAAAACACTTATTTCACTGAAATGCACAACTAAAAGAACTGACTGAGGCAGAAACATGCAGATAGTTGGAGTTTGAAAAACTGTAGCGTGCAATGTTGCAGAAGGTAGACACCACTGAAATTTTGTTGTGCGCAATGATGTACAAGGTTAGCGATAAAGATTTGTTGCGACCTTTTTTCAAGATCGGCGCGATGAAACTGGCGTGCAGTGTTGTAGAAGGCAGACACACGATGAGATTTCATTGCGCTCATATTGCAGGAGATAGACACACGATGAAATTTTTCACGCGCAATGTCGCAGAAGGTAGACACACACTGAAATTTGTCGTCCCCAATGTTGGAAAAGATAACAGACTAACAATCCATTGCACGCAATGTTGCAGAAAATAGAAACACCTTAATATTTGTTGCGCCTAATTTACAGTGATGAGATTTTACTGAGCTGGACACACATGCCGTAAAGTAGCATTACTTGCAATAGTACAAGCAACATTTTACTGTGCGTCCGGCAGCATTTCCTTATTTCATCTGCAACTCAGGAAGTACAGAAAATCAAAAGAGACATGACCACTTTCTACAGTCAACAACTCAAGCTATCACTTTGAATACTGTATAATCCGCTTTGATACCCATGTGGGTGGTATTCCTCAATAGAGATCAATTTGTTGTGGTGAGTTGAAGCACATTGTCCTTTTAGCGTAATAGGGTTCAATATCGCTCGATCACTTGTCATCTTCCTTGGAGGTCGTCCCTTTTCTTAAAGAACTACTATTTTGTTGTTCTTCCGAGGAAGAATGTCTCGCTGGTTTAACGTCAATCTCACCGGAACATGAACCGCGCCAGCGCACAATTTGCCAGAGAGTTATACGGAACCTGTCATTCATAACGGTATAAACAATTGGATTGTAGATAACCGAGGCCTTGGCTAACAGATCTGGGACTTCCGCCTCACCAGGGGATAGCACCGTACTACCCCGGATGGTAGCGATGATGCTCACTAAACAATATGGCGACCAGCTAAGAACGAAAGCGGCGATTGCCATGGCGGTCATGCGTACAAGTTTCATTTGGGATCTTTTTCTACTGGCCTGGATTGCAATGTTCCCTGACTGGGGTGGCTGTGTCTTGACTAACCTACAGTATCAAAACATAGATAAAAGGTAAGGTAAAGGTCCACAAGAACCAAAGGCCCAAACGGCCGGTGCTTATCCAGATTTCATTAGCATGAAGCACCTAGGAGTTTTGCTACTCCTCCCTGGACGGGATGCTAGTCCATCGCAGGGTTACCCCCCAGGAGTATGTCGCCGGTACCCATTTATACACCTGGGTGAAAAGAGACAAAGTGGAGTAAAGTTCCTTGTCTAAGGAAACAACGCAACGGGCGTGGCTTGAACCCCGGACCTCCAGATCCGGAGTCCGAGGTGTTAACCATTCGGCCAAACAAACCTCCACAAAGTATCAAAACATGACTAAATATAAACAAAATTGGCCTTAAGGCACGGTAAAACGGACAACCAAAACGTGCAACGTGTTTTGCAACATTGCTGCAAACGAGTTGAAAAGTGATGTTGCGTGTTTAACTACCCACGAGTCAAACCTGTCTTAAAGCAAAATCCCGGTCTCTTAAGTCCTCAAAGTGACAAACATAATAGGGCCATTTATACGAGGAAAAATAAGACGCGTCTTATATAAGACGCGTCCTAAATAAGACGCGGACTTTCCGTATAAACGGCACATTTCGTCTAAAATAAGACGCGGCTTAGCTGAGACGCGTCTTATTAGATAAGACATGCTCGTATAAATGGTACAGTTCGCGTCTTATTTAAGAAGCGTCTTATGTAAGACGCGTCTTATTTTTCCTCGTATAAATGGCCCTAATATTATTCAACTTTCTTCTTACAATATACTTACATAAAAAGAAAGTTCACAAGATCTCCTAAAGCCGGGGAAAATTACTTGATCTGTAAGCAAATTCTCTCAGTATTTTTTTGGGAAATCAGCGCAATGTCCTGATTTGTAAGTTATTTGTCAGCAGATTTCTGAATAATCTGTAGGTTGCGTGTGTAAAGCATGATTTCTAAGAGCAATGTCAAACTGTGTTCCATGCGATACTAGCTATGTTTGTCCTTCGTTTTCTTCTGAGCAATGTATAATAAAACAATAGTCCAATTTCGATTTCGTCTCGGCCCCTGAATAGAAGCACTGAAGACTCATTTATACAGGGCTAACTTCGACCTCAAGTAAAATATTCCCAAATACCAGCAAGAGGGTGCCTGAATTTGAGTTTTAAACAATAGACACAGTTTTACACAGGTCTTCTTCAAACTGGAATTTGTGACTATATTTTACCTTGGTCGAGGCTTACCCTGTATAAGTGAGTCTTCAGTGCTTCAGCAGCAGCCTCGACGAATTCAAAACTGAACTATCATTGGAATAGTTTTTGTGATATCGGGAATATTCAAGATCTTAGTAAGTGTTATCAGCTGAGCCGTCGACCTTGATCATTCCCAACATCACAAAAGAACTCTTCCAATAATTGTTTAATATTTCTTTAGGTAGGGATAACCCTGTATCAATATATCTTCATTGTTTTAATGACTTTTCTCTTGTGTTTCATTAAATCCTCCACTTGACAAACACACGACACGTTTATTTCTTCTGTTTCTTTGCTGTTTTGTTATTATAGCCGGCGATACTCACCATTTACAAACACTGTTTGGTTATATAATTGTGTAACGAGTGAAGCAAAATATCCTTTTGTTTCAAGAACCAATGCGCTTCTGTTTGGCACATAAATATCACAGCCTCGTTTCCAGTGTCCTCTCCTACTCCGAGAAGGAGAGGACCCTGGGAACGAGGCTTATTAATATCAATGGGTGACGTCAGCGGGAGTATCGCAATACTTTTTATCTATATAATTTGACAGTTTGGGAGTTACTTGTTGAAATATTTTTCCTTCACTAAAATCTCATTAACTTTCAGCTAACCTGTAAATTCTTTTGTAACATACCACGATGATACTCAGCGGAAAAAAGAAGCCGACAAAAACCAGCAGAACGTTGTATGCTGTTCCCGATTTTGTTTCGGGCAGCCAATTTGGACAACAACTGATCCCAGAAGTCCCGGGAACGAACTCGTTCCAGCCCACTAACGGCGGAAACATGGCGGTCACTCCGTACAGCCACGTGAAAATGATCATGCCAGCCATTTTCTTAGTTGGAACTCTTCGCGGTCTACCGACTTTACTGAAGCTGTGCAACATTGCAAAACTCATCATTGTCAGGCAGGCTATTGTCGCGATTCCCACGGAACCGTTTATGAATCCGGACCATATACACAGAGATTGGTTTTCAAGAACGTTGTGATCGGTGAAGTTGGAGGCTGCAATCACGGGGTAACCAAAGACGATGATAATAATATCAGCAACAGCGAGGTTGATCATCAGCGGAGTTATGACCTTGTTTTTATGCTCTCGGCGCCGTAAGACCAGAATTGTGAGAACATTGCCCACGAATCCTACCAGCACAATAACGGTCATAACGATGACGTAGGCTATGAATCCAGCTTGATTCGGTCTCCGACTCGCGTTCTGATCACCAGGGGTGGACTGCATTGTACCTGTTAGCAGAGTTTTAGTAGACGTGTCCATGTTCTTCTGAAACCTTGAGCTCGCGTAGGGGTTAAGTTCGACCACGTTCAGCTGTTGCGCATCAAGCAATTTTGTATAATATTAGACTCTACCCTACATGAAAAAGAAAAAAGACGACATTTCATATGATCACGTTGTCAGAGACTGGTGCAATGTTGCCACAGTTCACTGAGAGTTCCCGACGGAAAGAAATGGTGAGACAAAGAAATGGACATATGTATGGAAGGTATCCAAAGATTTTGGATTTCATCCAACTACTTTTGGTTAAAAAAAAAAATTGCGTAACACCAAGGTAAACTTAACTTAGGTACTAATTAATTAAATTAGAACCGCTGAGGAAATTGAAATGTATCCTTACTAAAAAAGTCTCGGAGACAGAAGCGTGATAACCAGGTTCAGATGGATTTTCTGAGTGTTTTCCTTTGACTTTTTACATGATCACTGTGTCGACGCAGAAAGCGCAAAAATCTGTGCCGTCAAAAGCGAATTAGCCAAAGAAAATAAGGCATTTGTTCGGCTGAAGAAATGATAAAATATCGCGAAGTGCAGTCAACAAGTCAAGTGACAAGTACAGCCTTTCGAAAGTCAGGTCAATGTCACGGCAGATGGCGAGGATCTTTGATTGATGGTTCACGGTTATTTAAAACCGTAAGTTAATGGACATTGGTGACCTCGCGGTAAATTACACGGCAGCCTTTATAGTATAACATCCCAAATACCTTCACGCTTTTGCTGGTCCTTCAAGACAATTTTTGGCTGTTTCTATGATGGCCCGAATTTCACTTGTTTGCAAATTTTATTGCAAAGAGCAATATCCGGCGTTGTTCGATCTTCGAGGGTCAGAATTACAATTTAGTTTACCTTTATTTCAAAAATCAAAGCGAGAAGTGCTCTCATAAATTTTTCAATCGTTCGGATCGTCGGGATCAGCCCAGAAATTTACGGGACAACCGAGACGGCTCTGTCCAAGGGCACCCAGCGACCTTTTTCTGTAAAATAACTGTTCAAAGGAGCACATATCGCCTAGAAATTTCTAAAGCTTGACAAAAGCTTAAAATTTCTGGATAACCGTTCCATTCGTCTAAAATATTCGAAGGTTTTCTAATAGCTTAACTGCGATTTTCGGAGGTTGTGTTATTCACATTTTAATACCAAGATATTGCGATTATTGTTTAAAAAGGTCTCCTAGAACTTTCGGTATAAAGACAAACGTTCCCTGTAATTTTCTAATGAAAGCCAAGCTACTTCAAGTCGACGAACTTTCGACTGGACCCACAAGTGTAGCTAACACTCTCCGGATTAGACGAAAAAGCCACCTAAAACTTTCGTGACGACCAAAGTTCCCGTAAGACATCCGAACAGATAAACAGTTTTTAGGGCAACTCCAAATTAACCAAACAGGCTTCTAAAGCATAGAGAAAACAATCTGAGGCATTTCTGACGTATTTGGAAACATTCCCGGCGGTCGTTGGCTGCCCCTGTCTGTCGTTTTCATAATTATAATTGTCTCGATTGTAGGAAGAGCTCAGAAACACTCCCCATCGATGACTTCCATTTGCTTACATTTTGTCAAAAGCTCAGAAAATTAGGATTGTCAAGTATCCTGAAAGAGGAAAAAGCTTTGTTGTTAACCCCCGTACAATAGGAGCTGTGGATGAGCAGACATTAGGAGATATAATTTCCTAGTACTGCTTACTTTGGGCATAAAAGGAGAGCGATTGAATTCTGTGATATTTTCCCTTCCATCCCCAACGATTTCTAAGAGAAAATGATGGCCGATAGATTATTTGCATCGTCTGAGGGCAGTTACCGTAAAGAACCCCTTGTCGCTCCCATTAACCCGATCCTCAAAATAATGTCAGAAAGTGCCACGCTGGTTCTAACTTGCTAGCCTGTGAACAGGCTTTCTGTTTTCGGAAAGGGTGAAAAAAGTCGCGAGGAGTTTTTTTTACCCTTTCCCCGAACTGGCAGAGAGCCTGTTCACAGGCTAGTAACTTGCCTGCAAACTGTCTCTCTTCGTTCCCCATCGTTAGGGACGTTTTCAGCTTCTAATAAGTGACCGCTTAATGTAGGTGCAACTTTTAAGACCTTTATCTTTCTAAGCTATCACAGTTGTGGAGTTCATTTTTTAACGATTCAATTTTTGCGGTGTGTTTTTGGTAGACCTTTCTTATTGATCGTGAAAGAAACCGCAAAATGGAGAGACCACTAGTATTTGAGTGGGTGCGTCCATGGCGAGGCATGTCCGGCGTCAACCGAAAACTACCCTCACGTTCTAATGTTTCTTCCCTTGGGAGACTTAATGAAAATAAAAAATCCTGCTCTACCAAGACAAAAATCTCCAATCTTTTAAAGACATAAATGGTATACTCAAATGGTCAATTTCGAGACCCTTTAATGCGCATGCTTTACGATAAAGCTACAGTACAAATAACAGGTTTTTAAACACCATTTGTGTACGCTTTTCAGATATAAAAGAAGAAAGATGTTCACGTTTGTTTCAAATCAGTCCTGATTTGACAACTAAGGAACGAGAAATATCAGTAGCTTCTTGATAATGAGTGGGTCGATCAGGGACAAATTGTTTTGGTAAATCTCCATCTACAGCCGATACAAACTATATTACCGTCACCTTTGTTTGTTCGTTCGTTTTCCTAATTCCGCATTATAAATAAAAGGGGATATGGGTAGGCTGGCAACATATATTTCGATGAAAATACCCTGATCCAGTGAAACCTCTTTTCAAGAAAAACCTCTATTCAGAAAGACGCAAACTTAGTTCTCCAAAACAGGTTAATATGATATAGTGTATATTTTTTAATCTCTAGGCGGTCGACTTGTTTTTCGAAACAAATACGATTGTAAAAACGCAACATCTATCGGCCTCATTATTACACTGTTTTTAAACACTAAAGAGAAGAAGCCAGCTTCAAACACGCAACAAATATTTTTAGCCAAATTAAGAAAAGGTGTTTTTGTTTTTGTTTTTCATGTTTAACACAAAATTTAACACAATTTAATAATGAACTTGCCCTGCAGGGAAGTTTTATCATTTACGCAAATCTTAATAATAAAAAAACTTACCGAATATGAGTTTTGAACCTCCCATAAGTGTTAAGAGTTCTCTTAGCACATTGGACCTGGATAATTTTAGCCAACTAAGATTTCTGAAAAAGTGTTGTGAATGCTGGAGTTTGGCCGAGAGTTTCAGACTACGGATGCAAGATCGACGTTTTGTGAAAACATGTCGAGGTCTCCTTACATTTCCGGAGAAAAGATTGCGGTAAAAACCGAAAGCTTTTCTGACATCATATTCTAGTGTTCATCCAGATAAGAAAACGTTCCTTTTTATGACTAAATGTTCAGAAATTTCTTTTGCTTCGATTATTTTCAATTGCTTCTACACTGAGTTTAAGGATTTTTTTTATTTATCGTTTTAGAATAAATAAAATTAGAACACTGTACGTGACCGGAGGAAAAGTGTGCTCAAAATATCAGATTTTGAGGTTTTTTTAAAAAGGAAGCGTCAAAACAAGTTTAACTTAAACTTTGACATATTACCTTTAGTTTGAACGGACAGAATATTTCACTGAGGAGCAGAGGTGAAAATTTTACCGAATTCAGTAGGAGGAACAACATTTCCAGGCTGATTGTAAATAAGTCGTTCAGTTAATAAAATAATAGTGAAAAAAAAAACTTTCCTTTAACCTTTGTGGTACCTATAGTACAAACTATACTAAGACATCACAAATCGCTGCAAAAAGTTACTCAAAACCACGAAAATTGGACTTTAAGGGCGGGAAAATTTTACGAAGGAGGTCTCTAGTTTAACTGGATTCGAACTGAAATTTCACTGACAAGGCTCGTTAGGTTTAAGCAATTAGTCCCATTTTTTTTCTCACCTCGATTTGTAGCAAAAGAAGAAACAGTTGATGCGACACCTCGATCGGACTGATGTGGTTGTTCGATACACTTAGGCACTCCGAGATCTTGCTTCGCCTTCGTTAATTAACTGACACTTACGACAATGTATATTCCACCTGAAAAATACATCTGTTAAATGGTCACTATTTTTTAATTTTATGAATACCAAGCAGCATGATAAGAATTAAGGTATTCATAGGAAAAAATGGATGACTGAGCGATTCAGTAATTACTGGGCTATGCCGACAGCAAGGCCTGTTTCTTAAAAGAAGTGTTGAAGGATCAGAAAAACACAATGATACCGAAGTTAGTGTATATTTTGTGTCCAGATTAAGAGGCTTTCAAACAATACATCATATTCTATGAAAAAAAAAAAATGCCTCCAAGCGCATGCGCCCTACATACATCATTTTCTTTTTATAAGAATGATGTTTTTCCGGCCCAGACTGAATATTCTTATTTTTCTGCCTATTTTAGGCTTGAATTATTCTTGTATTATTCCTAAATTATAGCTTAGACATTTCCGTTTTAGAATGTATTAGGGTCCCAGTTACAGTTAGTGCAAGTTTTTTTGTTTTGTTGGCCGTTTAGAGCAAAGGGGTAGTTCAAGATAACAGATTTTCAACACACAAAATCATATCCTTTTCAAATTCTCACCTTCGGGTTTATTCTTCAATTATTCTTAAAATTCCATAAATTTCAGCTTTCATATTCTTATAAAATATATCATTCTTATAAAAAGATTGTATTGCGGTTTCAAATCTCTCGATTCCTACCTACATTTAATAATTAATGTAACGAATTTCTGATGACCGTCATTGTCATATAGATACAAACCGTTCAACTCGTAATCTTTTTTTTTATTTGCGGCTCGAGGCCTCCCGTTACGTAATTACGTTTGAGAAGCAAGATAATGAATTTCACAGCACTGCCAACGCAACCTCGTTCCCAGAGTCCTCTCCTACCCGGCCCTAGGAAGCGAGAGAGAGAACCTAGAAACGAGGTTGCTGCCAACATTTCAATCACATACAATTCTTTATTTCTGCTGTTAGTGAGGGGGCTAAAGAAGGGGGTGAGCACCCATCAATTTTATTCACTCCCTTTCTAGAGACTCCCTGTGTTTACGTCTCTAGCTTTTTCGGAAGAAGGCGATTAGAGCGTTTATACTACTACAAGCCAATTTGATTGGCTTAGAGCAGTGGTATTTCATCTTAATTTGCAGTACCTACATGTGAAAATTACAAACCTTTTGCGGGAAGTAGATATTTGGCATAAATACGACGAGTGATATTTCAAAATTGTCTCAAATTTCACTCGCCTAACGGCTCGTGAAATTATGTATAACAATTTCGAAATATCACAACAAATCATGCTATTACCTATACCAATACGACGTTCTTTTTTCATTCCGCATTGTTTTTAAAATATCCTTTCGTGAAAATACACAATATTTACTGGACAGCACACTACATACAAAAAGTCTACAGGTTTGTCCTCGCTAAAATTCGTCGTAGAATGACGATGGCTATCACATTTTCCCGCCAAAATGACACTAGTTCACGCGCACGCACCACTTAGTATTCAGGGGAAAATCTCGTTCTCGCAGTCGTCTTCGTGTTAGAATCTAAAGCTTTCTACTGCCTCCTTCACAGGCCACTGTCCCAAGGCTTATTGGGAAGCACGGACAAGCGAGACACGCGAGAGGGGGATAATGTATAGGAACGAGCGCAAAGCGGTAGCGGCGCGCTTTCCCTAATACACATAATTGACTCAAATACCCTTCAAAAAAAGTGATCACGAGCGACTTGACGTACAGACAGACGTCCTTTAGGGTCAGCCCGCACCCCCTGCTACATGATAAATCGTGCCTATTGCAATCCAAAAAACATCAAAGTGAAATGGTTTGGTATTTCATTAGACTTAATATTATAAATGAAACATTGTCATGAAAGACAATGGAACATTATATCGCCACTTCTTCTCTTGTTGAAAACTGTGGGGAAATTTCGTATATCCCTGCGTAATATCCTCCATTTCTGTACACATATACGAGTCACTTCACTGTTGAGAAGGATTGCGTGACATTGAAGCAAAAGGACATCTGCGGGCGCAGGATGTACAGGCAAACACTGTGATGGAGAGCACGCTCTGCGCATGGCCTATGGTCAGAAGGTCGGTTCCATTGGTAACGAGCTCCTACGACGGTTAGACGTTCAGGTTAAACGTGTGAAGAGTTGATCTGATTTACTCAGTTAGTAAGGCGATACATCAACGGTCAAAAATCATTCTTTTTATATATTTCCCTCTTTCTGACTAGAGCTCTTAGGCTGACCACATTTAGAACATTTACGTCACTCGTCCAATAACAGAAATTTATTGGAAGAACGGCGTATTTGACAATAAGCGTCACGCTAAGATTAGCGCGATGCATCATAAAACAATTTTCACTCGTGTTTGCCGTAGTAAGCCTGGCAAAATTTTACATGAGCATTGTCTTCAATTTCTCTAGAAACAAAACCCAGGAGAAATAATGTTTTACTATTTGTTTTTGGAAATCCAAGTCGAGTATATCTTTATTTAGTAAAATCCAACTGGTGGTCTATCATGCTGCCTTCTGATTGGTTGAGCGGCTACTAGGCTATATGTTATAGCCCACTAGTGGCGAAATGCGCCGGCTTTGAAAACCAAAACAAGGGCGGTTGAATCGCGTTTTGCTAGCTAAAGTTGTTTTATCTCGATATTTTTTACTATCTAGTTGGATTTTACGAGAGCAATTATTCCTGTCGCCCTGATGGCCTCTGAGTCAATAGTTCATTCGGCCTTCGGCCTCACTGGTTATTGACTCAGAGCCCATTCCGGTTCGAGGAATAATTGTTAAAGATAATTCATGTCTGGTTTTGACTCTAATTAATGATTAAAAAGTTGACTTAATCCTTCTGAACAGAAATTTTTATCCCTTAGTGCTTCTTACCACTGGAAAGTTTAATTGCTTTCATTTGAAAGGTATTGTAGTAATCAACAGTGAATGAACGGTTTGGATTTAAAAATGTTTAAGTCGGATTCTAAGTGCAGCATGAAAATTTGGTCAACAGTAACCCGGAGAACAGAACTTGGCCGGTCATTCGTCAAGAAGAAAAAAAGGGGAAACATATCATAAATAAATAAATGATAACTAAAAAAAATACTAATGCAATTTTCAAAACAGACGTTTCGCTAAGAAGATGAAAAAATTATGGTGAAGTGTTTTCCTGGGGCTTATCTATACTCTATACATAAGAAAAATTAAATTTACTGGTGCGTTTTAAAAGCTAGATTAAACCTAATAAATCTGTGCCTAAGATTAAAAAGCAACTCTTTATAAAAGAGGTCTCAAAAAAAAGAGGCCAAACAAGACATTAGCATCATCACTCTTACCTGTTGGTCTTCCATAAGAAACAGGAAATCAGAGTACTAAGTAAAGATCACTCGAAGAAGATACGTTTAGGATTCAAGTTTTCGTCTAAGGTGGCACAGTGTTCTTGTGGTTTTAGCTTCGTAGAATCTGATACCAACTATTTTTAATTGCCTCCCGAATCGCGATAAAGAAAGTTCAGAGCTCAGTACTTATTCATGAACATGCATCATGGCGACTAAATACTCACTCTTGTCTGACTGGCTGGGAATGAAAAACCATGTATAATTCATAATTGGCTAAGACTCTGGTTTGCGCCGACTTTAAACTCAATTAATTTGCTTATTTTGAAAGCAAACACAAACAATTCAATGCTAATGATTAGCCTGTAAGTAAAACGATTTTTCTGCTTCTGAAGATTTACAATTGAACTTAAAGGGTTTAACTGACGCTGCTTCGTCGCTAATGAGACTTAAATCGGTTTTCAGTGTCTCCGTCTATTTTTCAAATGTTTTTTATTATACTGCCCGCCGGTATGTTGTCTAGCAGAGGTTGTGTTGGTTTTTCTGTCTCCGTGCAAGGAGAGTGATTTGTTTTAAATGCCGATGGGTAATGGCAAAAAAAGACTGCAATATAGAAAAACAAAGGTTGAAATAAATGAAAAGATGCATGGATGCGTGTTTTTTCGTTTTTGATTTTTTTTAGTATCAGTCCAGTGCCATTTCTAGTGTGCCGTATTCCAGTGCTTTGTAGCTTACTGGCGTGCCGAGAGCCTAACAATGTCATCAATTTCACGTGAACGAAGAAATCAGTTTGAGTCAAAACCTCGTTTTATTTTTTATCATCTAATTTTTAGTTCTTATTATACGTTCCTTTTGCAATACTGAAAATAATTATAGACATTATAGTTATGCAAATAAAGGTTACTGTTGTTGTTGTAGTGTTCGTCTTTTATGTTTTCCTTGAGATTTATGGCCTGGGCCTTAAAATTCTACAAAAGGACGAAATGAAAGGGAATGACAGTGTTCTATTTTGACTCAGGGGGACCCAACGACTTTTTTCTATGAAATATGAGAATATTATTTTTATAGTATTACTTGAGGACGGCTAATAATTTCTAGATGACCGTTCCATTCATGTACAAATTTCGAAGCTCATTTAATAAATTGCCTAAGATTTTCTGAAGCTTAATTTTTAACATTTCACTCCCCCGGTTAGGCTTTTTTTCGTAGAAAAAAGGAAAGTTAAAATTTTCGGATTCAGAACGAGGAACACAGGAACGAGCGAGAGTCAACGACTGCGCGAAAAATGGCCAGGGCTCTCGTTCCATTTTTCAGGCAGCCAGAACCGAAAAGTTAGCTCCTTGGTCTTTCTTTGCTCCGAAACAACACGGAAACGCTTGCTACGCAGGCTACTGGTTGATGGAGATGGGGGAGGGAATTCGAAGGAAATGTATTGCGAGATAGAGATATCTGTTAAAGGACCCACCCACTCCCAGACCTGAAAAGTGTCCCCCTCTATTAATCAGAAATTGTATCCCCTATACTAATCCCATAATTTTCAGGTATGCGTAAGGTAGCATTTTTTTTTTCATCTCTCTTGATACTAAACCAATGATGCCCGGAGGACTTTCCAGGTTTCGATATTCACATCATGAATTGATATATCGATATCAACACTGATGTAGCAAAGAAACAAATTGAGACATCGAAAGGTAGCGATAGCTGATATATGCTCAACTACTTTTTGTTGAAAAGAGTAAAAAAAGGGAATTCCTAACTATACAAAAGTTACCAGTTTCTGAGATTGCCGCAAATTGCTTTAAAATTACAGAGACAGATTTCCACAGAACAAGATTAACTTCGTTTGTTTTTGATGACTGCAAAATAGAAAGGTCAAACTATTAAACAGAATTAAATTGCTGGTTAATAGTTACATTGTATCCCGCCACGAAAAAATGTCAACCCGACAGTTAATGCGAGCTAGCGACTAGGTATATAAATGAACTGACAATAAATCTGGAAGGGCTACACAGTGATCAATATTTACGTACCAGTTAACACAAGGCGGTAAATGCCACTTAAGCAGCGCAAGCCCCTCGATCGATGCCAATCAAAGGGTAGGAATAAAAAATATCGCAAGGAGAATGGACTTCTCAGCTTTCCTTGCCGCTTTACGATGTCTATGGAACAAGAGACTCATTACAAGACAACTGAGGTTAAAACCATTTAGTTACATAGAATCATCACGAGTTATCACAAGACATCACATGCAGAACGAAAGTGCCACGACGTTTCCGGCAAGAAATCAAGATGAATTAACAAAACACCATGGCTAAACACAAAACTAGCCATTCGGACGGCACGCAAGAACCTCTTTGATCTACATCTTGATTGGTAGACTATATCGCAGCTCATTATATTCAAGCCTGCTAGAAATCACTACCCGAAGCGTTTATTTTCATGGTCAGACACAAGATGTAAACAACCTATGAAAGTTCAAAGGTAGAGTTTCGTGTTAGGATTCGTCCGCTCTGATAGGCACGTATCACGTATTGCCTCACAGAGAAGAGCTTAAGCCATGCAATTTCTACGGAATGAAAACTTATGCCAGTGTTGAAATTTCTTATGATGTTTTGTAATATTTCTTACGGTTATCACCCAAAGTGAACTTCATTTTTGCTATAAAAATATCATTATTGTTGTTTTTGTTGTGGGTTGTTCATTTTTACCAGCACAAATTTTGTTTTTGCCACGACAAGCTTGGCACGCCTTGATCACCAACCCGGGGGAAGGGGGGGAGGGAGTACTTCCTTATATATATATATATAAGCCATATATGTATGTGCCGCCCCGTCGGGTAAGGTTTTTGCACCGTTTTGGTCCGAAAAGGGGTATAATACACTTTGCCCATTTTGGTCTGGAATCGGGTTGAGTTTTTGAGGGATCTACTGGAGTGCATGAACATTTTTATCGTTTCAATTCCAAATGAGTAAGAAAGAAAGAGAATATATGCGAATTCCAAATAGATTTGAATAATTTTTGTGTTTGCGCCCTAATCTAAGTAATTATAACATAATTTCTACCTAAAGGCCAGGTCTGAAAATGGGTATGGATTTAAGAGGTCTAGTCTGAAAACGGGTGTGGATAATTACATTTTCCTTGGTCTGAAATCGGGTCAGGATTTCAAGAACCGGGCGGCACACCCGCACCAAGAATTCCCAGGAGCACTCCCCGGATCACCAAAGCAAATCTTGTTAGTAATGCCCCACGAGTTCTTCATCGAATTCAATCAATATTTTCTTCTTTTTCAAAGTGAGGGAAATGATCGAATGGCGTCAATGGACACAAAAATTACAGTAAAACGCTTATTGATGTGAAGTTTCCCGCCTAAACCTGAAAAAAACGCGACTTATCGATCACGTTGGCGAAAACTTATAGAGACGAATCTCTCTTGCACTGAGCATTTGAGGACAATAAAACGGCAAAGCATGATTTCGATCGATGAAAAGACGTAAAAGCTTAGTCTGAAAGTTAAGCCAAAAAATTGAAATCGCGTAAACAGTGATGTACCTAGCTACTGAATCGCATCAAAAGTGTTCCTTGACGCGTTTAGTTGTCATTTTAAAATAGTCAGTTTTCGGCAAACATCTGTTCGGAAGACGATTTGAGATCTAGAATTTTCGGAGCATTTGTTGTAAAATTTCTTGCTTGCCTGCCTCTCCTAGGATTTCCGAACATCTAAAAAATGGTATAATTGCCCATTTCTAACGGATGTTTACCCTAAAAATTTCACCTAGAATTTTCGAGAGCCTTTTTTTGGCTGAAATTTTCGAAAAGGTAAGTTTTGATCCCTGTAATTTTCAGATCACTAGACTTTCAGCTAGGAAATTCAAACAGATGAAAAAATTTTAGGGGCTAAAAATATGCCTATATCTACCGTTTAAATACTAAAATACGTTTAACCATGCTATGTTTAAGTGGTTTTGAACTATATTCTCGTTGGGTGCCCCTGTTGCACTGAGCATTTGAGGACAATAAAGCGGCAAAGCGTGATTTCGATCGATGACAAGACGTAAAAGTTCAGTCTGAAAGTTAAGCTAAAACTGATTGAAAACATGTAAACAATGATGTACCCGGCTACCGTGTCGCATCAAAAGTGTTCCTTGACGCGTTTAGTTGTCATTTTAAAATAGTCAGTTCAGTTTTATCTTGAACGAGACGAGAAGAAATCAACCGTTTTATTTTCAGTTTCCTTATACAATCCGTTGTTGGTAAGCTGAAATGTCGAGAAGCAGGTTAAGTCTATAACAAATATTTCTTATAAAATCAGGGGCACCCAACGACTGTTCTTTAAAATGTCTGTTCGGAAAAGCAAATATTGCCTAAAATTTTCTTTTGCTTGAGGACGGATGCACATTTCTAGATGAACTTTCAATTCATATACAATTTTCGAAGCTTATCTCATAAATTCCTTACGATTTTCTGAAGTTTAATTTTTCATATATTTTTTTTTTCAGATAAAGGAAAACTAAATTTTCGGATTCTAAAATGCAGAAAGGAATCAGAAAAAATTCTCACGTTCGTAAAACGTTAAATTGCACCTAAAATTTTTGAAAAAATAATACTGAAGCCCTTGCAATTTCGAAAAGACTTAAGTTCCTCTAGGATGACCGAACAGATGCAAATTTTGTAGCGCCGCTTAGAATGCATTTCTAGAGACCTAAAAGTACTCTGGATAGCCCAAAAAGTGTTTTCAACGTATTTTGGAGGAAACCGTCGTTGGGTGCCCCTGATGAAATTAAAAGTAAATGAAAAGAACTTACATTAACTAATGAATTGAGCATCTCCAAGTTCCCTACAATCCTCATTGAATCCTGTACATCAGTATCACGTACAGATGGAAAATAATTAATGCTCACAGCTGTAAAGCTCTACGGCGATTCTAGTTACATATTTGAATTTTAACAGGGCAAGCATTTCATCAACCCATTCAATACAAGATCCTGAACAAAAAAAGTAATGTGTCATTTAATCTCAAAACTAGGGATTGGACTTCGGCCTTACTTCCGTTAGTTAGCAATGATTCTATTTTTTTTTCTAAAGAATCTTTTTTTCTAGAAAAAATTGAAATACATTACGTAGAAATTAGCTAACAGTTATGGTAAAAATCATAATTGATTCTTCATTTCGTTTCACCACGAACTGTAAAACCGCTTTTATAATTTAGTTTGTCGAGGATATGAACATGAAAAAGAACTGAAATTTTCAACTTCTGAAGCAGAAATAAAGTTGTAGGAAACCACCAGAAAACTTTTTTCAGCTGTCTTTTATTCTAACATTTAAGCACGTACAATCGGAGACAATTATTGACACTTTATTCTTAAACCCGAAGTACGTAGGCAAAATTAAACCTCGTTGCAATCCACTTCTTCTTGCTACGATTCAGTTGTTGGCAAGCATGACATATTTTTCGAGAAGCTTGTTGCATTGAGTACGTATGTATCCAAATAGTAAACACACTCCTCATGAAAAAGAAGTAAATCACATGAAATTAAAAAGATAAACCAGTTCCACCTGTAACTAAAATGATTGATTGCATGTTTAGTCGCGGTCCTGTTGAGGTATAAAATAATGAGTGGAAGTGCCATAGCTTAAAAGAACTTGAAGTTTCTTTTCTCAATATAAAACAACCATTAAGCAAATTTGCATATAAAAACGAGGTTTTCGCAGGGAAAATTTGCAATGATTAACAAACTCAATATAATTAAAACGCCAGTTTAATACCCTGGGTAGACCAAACCAATGACCTAGATTTGAGCTTAATCTTCCCATTCGTTCTCATTAAAATCAACCGTTATGCCGACAGAACGTGGATATTCTAAATAATATTAAAATTCAGTGTTAATTGATCCTTCCTCAGTTTTGTGTCAGTTTCAAATTAAGCCTAAGCTAATATCATTTTCGGAGTAAGACAATCCGTAGTAAACTGATGTGAAGACATCACAATATTATTTACATTTTATAAATCAGTTTACTATTCATGTCGCGAATCTGAAAATGAACAGAACTGTTATTATTGACACCAAAAAGGAAACTGAAAAGAAGTGAAGGTATAAAGGAAAAACGTTATAAAGAATGCCTGCCTGCAAAAACTCAGACGAATTCGGCAAGGGTAGAAAAAAACGATAGTTTTTTCGGTTAAATAAACAAAATCCGTTTAAATAGTCGTTTGAGGCGCTCAAGTATGACACAGGTTTGAGGACCCCCCGAGCAAAAATAAATCATTCTGCTGCCTTTAAAACACTCCAGTTTTTTTCTACAACCTCTAGATATCTGTTAAAATGATTTGCAGGAAATATTACGTTGTTCTTTGTATACAACATAATTTAATTTCAAAGGCTTACAAGGTCTTACAATTTTTTGATACTGCAGTATTGGCTAGCAGTATCCGCACTTTGCGAAAAAATATCATAATTTTCACCATGTGACTAACCTTCAAATCAAACAAGCTTCGGCTGGTTGAAAGGAGAACTATGATCTACAGATCCCTGTCAACACTTCTTTGAGCAAGTGATCACAACTTTTCTAAATCCGCCATGAAAATGCAGATGTTTGACCTTCCGCGGTCAACTTTAACTTTGCGAGTCAGACAAATTTTATTCCCTGCACATGCATGTGTCTTAACCCATATCAGAGTAAAATAAGCAAAGAGATAAAGACATTTCGAAGTGTTCTAACCTTATAATCTGCTGCAAAAGACGGGTCCAAAAGCCATTTTCGCACGATTCTCTCGTCGTTCTTCAACCGAGAAGCCCCGGGGACGAGGTTGCTCTGTTTTGGTAAAGCAGTACAAAATCAGCAAAATGGCGGAACATTTCGGGCGTTTTGCAAAGAAAAAATAGCCGATCTACTGCCTAAAAATATAGCAAGAATAGCAACAACACGACTCGACGGAAGACATCTTCTATTTAAAGGGTATCTGCTAGACTAAATATCCCTTCAGTTCAGTATCCAAGCGAAGACGGCCGAACTTAACATCGATCATGTTTTAGGAATTATTTTGAATGATTTGTAAAAAAGCTAGTGGATTCTGCTCTCGTATGATCTGAAGAATCATGGAGACTCGGCCCAGAGCGGTTATTAGGCCCTTCTTCTCGATCCCCATAAGTCTTCAGATCCTACTCAGCCTCCTTCAATAATTGTTAAATATTCTACCCTAGGTAGGGTTAGCTCGCAGGCTATGAATAACCATGACTCTGGGGAATATCGTGAGAAGTCACACGGCAGCGGCACGCGAGAAGAAGCGGTCCGCATAAAATACTAGAGTGGAGTTTTTTGAAAACGCCGGCTTATCGTGTTAACGTTCGTGAGGACGGACCCAGTGTGATGTCATACATCATACAGTGCATACCCTGTAAGCGATACTATCGTATTTCCGTTGCTTTAGCATTTCCGTGTGGACGGGCGAAAATTATTCGAGTACGCTTCGTGTGGACGCATGTTTATTCTTCAACGGATACAAAAATCTCCGTCTTCCAAAATATCTGAGAACATGTGGAAGAGGCCTTACTTGATGTGCGTAGTTGCTCCTTTTTTGTCATTATCACCAATGCAAATCGAGTTTGCGTAGTATAAGTAACATAATTGATATTGTACAATACAATAGATAAAAAGTGCCTGGCAAAATATTTTCTAAAGAACTGAGACTTTTCGGCCATACGACACATTTTCAGTATGTGAAGAAAAGTAGCATACCCCAAACGGCTTTTTTTTTGACACCTTTTGATATCCGTCCTACGATATCATGTACGATATCCGTCCTACGATATCATTATTTCCACTAGTGACAACAAGCGGCGTTGGGATTTCCGAGAAGCAAAAATCTTTTGTGATATAGGCGGTGAGTGAGTATTCCTCGTGATTCGTGCTCATATTAGTTCAGCATCCAATTCCCAACATTGTTGGATGGTATATTTGCGTCCGTTTCCTCATCCTGTTGCATGTTGTCGCGTGTTACTAGGAACTGTGGCGCAAAGTTTGAAACCGGTCAAACTTTTAGCCACGGACAAACGGACGCCCGCAACGACTCCCAACATTGTTGGGCCAACAACGTTGGGAGTTGTTGCATGTGTTTGAACGTAGCTTCACGCTTTTGTGTAATATGCTCGCCTTTTCTGGAGCATTTTAGTGAGGCAAAAGCATGAAGCGCTATTCGAGCATTTTAGTAACGTTTTCCTGGAAAATTTACTGTTTTTCTCAGATAAAATAAAAATTAGAAAAATTTAAGAAAAAATGATGGCTTAAACGAAAAAAATGTTTATAAATATATATATCATATTTAAAATTTTTTTTAACGTGTATACATTGAGGTCATGCTGTCCATACATTTAACCTTCTTAAAACGTTTGGAATTAATTAATAGCCATTCAGTGATGATCATTACCCAAGCATCTTTTTTTCGACGGAGTGGGGGGGAGGGTAGGCGGAGGTAACCTAGTATTTTAAAGGAAATTAAGGCGGAGCATTTTAGTGGGAAAACAAAACCATATAAATGTGCCAAAGCCCAATAACCTTAGATTCAGTTGACATTTGATGATCACGCGTTTTCAGCAACGGCATCCAAAAGTCTCAGTAAAGGATTATCCGCAATGAGAACTGACGAGGTTGCTTTTATTGCTTTTTTGTGTAATTCAAAGCATTTTATTAATGTAACTTTAATTTTTAATCTTCAATTTAATAGTCTGTGTTACTCTTGGTAATGCAAATTTCAGCCTCTGAAATTGTTAATCTTTCTAATTTTAGCTTTTTTTTTTAGCCCTGTAACAATTCACATTGAGTAACAAAGAAAAACGCAACCCGTACTTCAAAAAATCTTTAAAATAACTATACATTATTGTATTGTGAGTTATTCTGTTAAGGAATAAAACAAAACGTAAAGAAAATGTTTGGCTGATTTGTATAAATTTCTTTGCCAGTGAACAGTTGCAGAGCATTAAATTGTCACTGATTTTTTTTTTACCTTGAACCCTATTTAAAATCTGTAATTTCGTGCATTTTCAACCTTGAGAATTTAGATTATCCGTCTGGCAATCTGCATGCTTGGTGAGTTTTTCATGACGATTTTTCGGGACGAACAAATCCCTCTCTCTCTTTTTTTTTTTTGAGTCGGCAAGTGTATTTCATCAAATCTTTAACGTAGACGATGTATTTCATGGCAAATCTCAAACGAGTAGGCTCAAGAACTTCTTAAAAAATTTGTCTATTACAATGGAACTCACCTTCGATCCGGCGATTATTCTTGCGTATTTCTGGATAAAATCTTCGTCTTTCCCAAGCACACAATAATGTAGCAAACGTCGCTGGGACTCTAAAATTGACTGCTTGCATGTGCCAGCCAACGAATTTATAGGTGACATCCAGAGCACAGAGTCTGCCATGACTAATTATTATCAGTTCTTTTATTGAAGTATCCTCGCCATATAGTTCTCTGATGTCGCTAGCGCTTCCTCTTTCCTTAAGACCGACAGTTAAGTTACTTTATGCCCCTTACTACTCGTCGAAGCCTTTTTTAGGCATAGGAAGAGTTAAAATAAATCGTCGCGTTGGATGCTAAGCTAAGACTAACAAAGAAAACTGACAAAGAATTAAAAAATGTCATAGAGATGCACAATTTGGCTCTTGACAAATGTCAGATCGAAAGTTTTTTATTGGCGTTTGCCAGTATTCATCGTATCAATTTTTTGACATTCAAGTTCTGCGTAGAGTCCCTATCAATTACTTTCTTCAATAAAAGCTTCAGTCTATTCTCAAGTGTCACAAAATGTCAATTTAATTCGGAAGGAATTGATCTGGCTGTTGTCATTTACTTATTATTTTGTCTAGACTGGGAGATATATTGGGGAACGGCTTGTCATCACTTCCCATTTTTTATGCAAGTCTTTTCTTGTAAAATGCATAACTAAATGTTATCATGCCACCGACACGTGGGCCACACACCTGGGGGCTACCCGGGGCCTATAAAGCGTTTTCACATGACGTCAAGGGGGCCATATTGGTGTTCCAAAACCGTGAGTGAAACGGCGGCCATGTTGGTGTACCCAGAAAATCCTTTGGGAGTTGAACTCTTTTCTCATGTAAATGCTCTCTTTTGTTCCAATAAATAAGCATAGATGCTGGCCACGTGAGTGAAAACACTCTATTTCCCTTACCCGGGATCAACAGCAGAAGGAGACAATTGCCGACGTTCGATATATTTAAATTCTAAGATAACTTCGAGGCTTATGGTCATTTTTAGTTCGCTGATGACGTAGTCATGCCATGGGCTTTTGGAGGCACTCGAATGGCACTCGATCACTCACTCACTCACTCACTCACTCACTCACTCACTCACTCTATGTCTCATTAATTTATTCATTAAGGTCAAATTAAACAATTTACTCTTACCTCCCTTACTTAGTATTACTTTCGTTCCAAGTGCCTTTTACGCATATGTTTGGCATATTCTAGAGGGTACCAGTAAGGCGTACATTTTTTCCCGACACAAAAGAGTAGCCAGCCGAAGATGGGTTTTGTATGTCACGTGCGAGCAAGATGGCGGGTGGAGAGTTAAACGCGTCGAGAGTTTAACCGTACAGAATATAAACTCTTTCTACTTGACAATTAGGCATCTTGAACAACTCTAATGTGTTTTTTAGCTCTATTTATTTAATTATTTGATTTAAATAGTTTTTTATAAGTACTGTACTAACCTTCACCCACTTGTAACCGCTCTGTGGTAGTAGCCAACTCGAAAGCTTGGCTCCTTTGGCTGCTTCACACTTTTTCCTTTGTTATGTTTAATTCAATGTATGGTTAGCTCTGTTTTTACTTCTTTTTTTTTCTTATTGTTGTTGTATTGTAATTGACTAATTGTGAATAAATGAACTTGAACTTGAACTTGAACTTGTATAAATGGAAATACTATTCTAAAGAACACTGACCATTAGGGCCATTTATACGAGGAAAAATAAGACGCGTCTTACATAGGACGCGTCTTAAATAAGACGCGAACTTTCCGTATAAACGGCACATTTCGTCTAAAATAAGACGCAGCTTAGCTAAGACGCGTCTTATTTTAGAACAGCCCTTAACACTGTTCTTAGGTAAGACGCGTCTTAGCTAAGACGAGAAAAACTTCGTATAAATGACCTTCGTATCTTATATAAGACGCGAACGCATAGTACGCATGCATGCTATTCTCCGGTACTCCCGTGGCACTCCTCATTGACCAGGAATACACTGCTTTTTTGCGCGAAGTAAAAGGTAGCAATGACAAAGACTTACATTTATAAGCATAATTCGTTGCTGATCAAAATGATAAAACAGTAATTTATAACAAAGGTTCTCTCGAGTGAAGAAACTGAACAAAGTGAAAGTAAAGTATAATTTTGGGAGATTCATGATTTTTTTTCTACCCATGCAGTCGGCTGCAAATTCTTGAGATCTTCTCTGGAAACAGGCAGTCTTTTCTCCCGCTTCGACGTCATTCTGTCAACCGAGGAGTGATGTCCTTCACATGAATTTCAAGTTTTTTTTAACTCTTTCCCTACCCCCGGAACAACAAGGAACAACATCCCCTCCCCGGGCCCAAATAGGTTAGCTTATACCGGGGGTTTCATAGGGGATTTGTCATAGGTAAAGTTGAACTAGCCGTGTATAGACGTGGCTGAATAACATTGACGTTCCTAAACATGTTATTTAGGAGTGTCAGAAGGCACAAATAAAACTTGGCTATTTACTCTCTTTCCTCTTTTTTTTATATAAGAATGTTTTTTTTCCGCCTCAGGCTGAATACTCTTATATCTCTGCCGATTTTACGCTGAAAATATTCTTGTATTATTCTAAAATTGAAGCTTAAGTCATATCCGTTTTAGCGCGCATATATTGGGGTATCAATGTACTGTTCATCGAACCTGTTATTAGCATTAAACATTTAGCTTTAGTTAGTGCTGTTTTTAAAGTTTGCTTCATGCTAGTTTTCCAGTTTAGAGAAAGGAATAATTATATCAGTTAAGTTAAAAACAAATAATTTGTATTTTATCAACAGATTTTCAACCCACAAATTATATGCTATTGAAAATCTCAGCCTCGGGTTTATTCTTGTAATATTCTTATTTTTCAGATTACAGCATCGATGTTCGTATAAAATATATTCTTATGAAAAAAGATAGTGTACTATAAAACCAATTAAAACTATTGTATAACTACTGGAGATCATGCAATGGCGGATTGATTTGTTGAGTATCGCACCACGCGAAAACAGTATCACGTAAAAATGCTGCTGAAGAGGTTTCTTAAAAAGACTGATTTTCGATCCACGAACTCGAGAACAGTATGACTGGGTTTATATATCTCTGTACTTGTAATCGTTTGTGGGAGTTAGACATAGGCGTTGGAGGAGGATATATTCATTGAGAAATTCATAAATCTCCAAACCCCATCCTCTCTTGTTGTGTCACCATTTTTTTAGCTTTTCTCACCATTTTGTTTAGTCTTTCTAAGAGAGGCATTGGAGAGACTTAAACAAACTAATAAACAGTAAACAGTCCGGCATTCTCTGACTGCCATATGTACTCAAATGAGGCAATGACATGCGCAAGTAAGTAAATAGAACAACGCATCAAAATTATAGTATCCAAACCAAGGAATGAATAAAAGACCCAGTCCTTCGATAGATTTGCTACCTTTCTTCTATTTACATGTACATAAGAGTGATGTCTCCGGGGAAATTGCAAAAATGAAACTCATAATTTTAACAATTAGCATTTATTGGATGAGACTTAGTATAATCTGAAGAATTATGCAGATCGAAGAAGGTGTAATCCGCCTCGTGCGCTAACACCCTTCTTGGTCTGGATAATTCTTGCGATTATACTCAGCCTCATCCAATAATTGTTTTATTATTCAATCAAAATTATAAAATACTTTACAACATGCATACCTCGATCGATGTTACTGGTTCCGTATTCATTCCTTGGCAAATTCAGGATAAAAGAAACGTTTAGTCTACTCCTAGTCTAGCAGATATCAGTTCTTCAAATAGCTGTTGTCTTCCGCTGAGTTGTATTTTTGCTGTTTTTGTTTATATGTGTTTATTTGACAGAAGCTATTTCTTCTTTGTTAAATGTGAAATTTTCCGCCACATACTCTAGCTCTACCAAAGCAACTGAGCTAGCGCAAGCTCGTCCCTGGGGTTTCTTGCGACCGGTTGCCGCCCCGCTTTTGCTGGCGAATGCCTGTACCATTGACGACATTTTAGCGGATATCGCAAACGTCTCCTAAATTTGGTCAGCGCGAGCTGGTTATGAAGAATTAGCCGGGAGGTTCATTGGAACCATTCGCAAACGGAGAAATATTTTCCATGAATAATAGGAATATCTAATGAGCAAGCCAGTAAGGATAGTTTCGTGATAACGATTATCGATGGAGAATTATCTTCAGACTGTATTAATCGTTCCTTTAGGTTGGTAGAGACATCAACAAAAATGAAAATAGTCTGCAAAATATTTTTTTAATGACTTAAAGACGAATAGTTGTCATTGCGATTTAAGGGGAGATTTCAAATCGAGATGTCAACAAGCGTAGATTTCATGGCAGCTTGTTGCGCCTGGCGAAATTGCTGAGTAGTTTAAATGTGCTCGAATTTTGATGCGATTTTTCGCGATTTTCCTGCTGTGCGGAAAATTTCCAAAAAGTTACCTTAATGGCGGGTAAATAGAAATATGTCGCTTACGGTAAACACAACACGGAACGACCACAATGACATCGCCACGTAATTGCCATGTAAATCCTACCCAAAACTCGACCAAAATCGTACGAAACGGGCCTTCATGTCGGTTCATGCATAAAAAAGACTTGACATGCTTAAAAAAAAGACTTCGTCTTTTTTATGCATGAATCGACATGAAGGCCCTGTAATTCCACGCCGGGCATCTTTATGAGAAAGGCGATCGTAAGAACGAAAAAAGACCATCGTGTTCCTTCGAACCTGACTTCTTTTAGGCTTATATCACAGTGTTTTGTTTTGTTTTTTTTTTCTTGCAAAATTTGTGTTCAAATTGAGCGGCGAAGTCGCGATAAAAAAGCAGTATACTTCATTCTTATTGATAAAACCGGGGCGGTGTTTTGGAGCTCATGTTACTGACGACATTCTTGTTTATGAAGTATTTTAAAATTCTCTGGTCTGAAAAATTACAGTTTAGAGGCCTTTCCTTGTTTTAACTAATGTTTCGTTTTAAGTTTTTCGAGTGTTTCTTTGTTGTCGATCTGAGCAAACCATGGAACTTAATAACAAAGGTTCAACTCATTTATCAGAAAAAGAATGGCTATGTTCAGACTTCCCACTCGAAATAATTGGGGTTTCTACTGTGATGGGCTGGCTAGCTCATTTACTCAGTTTATGAGAATATATGATTCATCCAACACCATTTGTATTTCAGGGTTAATAGATTATTAACAAAAGAAAAGCAAACAAAGAGTTTGTACATTCTCGAAAACGAACATGATAATCAGTGTGGGAATAGGCTTTTGCGAAAGAAACTGATTATCAATTAATGAGACATAAAATTTTGACTCACCAGAGTATCCACATAGGTACGTATGAGGAATTGATCCTCTACCAGGGTAAACCAGCCGTTCAATGAACAAAGAGTGAACTGAATGAGCTTAAATGAGACAACAAATCGCGTGATGTCGTCTTCGAAACGTGGTTAGCTGCCTTTTTTCATGGTTCCTGAACCACATTTGACCTTCAGGTCACAGTTAATGGTTTCTCTAATAAGTGCCGTGTTTCGACAACCTTCTGGTGTTGTCAGCAACGAAATGATCGGCGTTAGAATTCGAATTTACATTTCAAGAATGGAACTTGATCTAATCATGATCTAATCGTGACTTAGAATATTGTAGGGCTGTCCAAACATGTCTTACTGCATTGTAAATTGCTGTCATCTATGACCATTAAATGAATAACTCAATAGATGTCAGTTTGACCTCTAAACAGTATTTACGAATAGCTAAAATTGTGACTTTTTCATTATCGCTCTTTTCCAAGTTTTTAGCATTTCCGGCCATCAATTGGTTTGTCGAGTAGCTAACAACATATGTATCCTGCATGAAGGTACTTCAGATACTTCAAACGATTTCCCTTAGACTGTCAAAGGACATTTTTGTCGGAGTCAGTTAACAGATTTCGTTGTCGATCGGAGGCAAAACACTTGTCAATTATAACTCGACTTAGATTGTTTACAGTTCCCTATTTTTTCGTAAGATCGTCGAGATAAAGCGCGTCTTACCGTTAATGGCGGCCATCTTGATTTTCGACTGTACCTAGGGGGCGGGTGTCGGGGAAGCCACCCCCGCCCCCTTGGTAGTTTTGAAACTCACGCAAGATGGCAGCCCGTAACGCAAAGCGCTCGATCTCGACGATCTTACCGAAAAATAGAGGACTGTGAACAGCCTAAACTCGACTCAACAAATGCAAAGTGACTGAGTGACCTGAAGGGACGGCACATAGATAGCGAAAGACAAACTGAGAATAGGAGATTGCTAGATGAGAGTCCTAAGGGAGGGTGGGGAGGGGGTACATCACAGTTCGTAACACCTGTCGCAATTTATAATAAATCCAACACACTTTGTAATACAGTGAAACCCGTTAATACGGACAGTGAGGGGCCATGGAAAGCGTCCCGTATAACGGGGTGTCCGTATTAAGCGGGTTGAATTTATAGACAATGTAAAGGCTTTCTTTCCCCAGGGACAAA
The DNA here is from genome assembly GCF_958299795.1 of Porites lutea. NCBI lineage: Eukaryota > Metazoa > Cnidaria > Anthozoa > Scleractinia > Poritidae > Porites > Porites lutea. The sequence goes on along the minus strand of NC_133202.1, from coordinate 10,275,782 downwards.
GCAAACTGTTCTTAATAACGAGCTGTCCGTATTAAAGGGGCTGTGTGACAGCTGTCTCCTTCATTGATAATGCCGATTAGCTAGGGGTCCTTATTCGCTATCGGTGCCTCCTTTTGCAATTGCTGTATTATTTATACCCTCTTTTAGTGTTGAAAGCAGTTACTTTTATGCTTCACTCTCTTTGGTGGCGGTTCTCACTGTTTGAATTTTGATAAATTTCGTCACACAGCTTCTTTAAGCGGTTGACTGTGCCTGTCGCAATTTTTAATAAACCGTGACTGGCAATGTGTACTAACTGTCTATCGCACTTTTCAATAAACTGGGCTTTATTATATAAACACCAATGAAATACCAAGGAGGCTTTCGCGCGAAAACATGACATCTTCACAGGTGAAAATAACATGATATTTTCACAGGTGAAAAGATCGCCGTTGCTATGGCTACATAATAAATCGCCCCTTTCGCAGCAAAAAACTATTTTTGAAATAATATAATATATTTTCAAATATTTTACAAAAGTATTTTGAAAAATATTTCACTCGTTTTCTGGGCTCAATCGTGAAATTTTTTTCAACACTCGAAGATAAATTTCGTATCTCCGCGCGGCCATGTAATATCCTCCATTTCTTAATTTGTAATAATTCCATTGCATCTAGTAATGAACGTTCAGTTGAGATTGAAAGAATGTTTTTTTTTTTCAATTAGTCTTTAAATCGATCATTGCGATTTTTTCCATGAACTTGAATATTTGAATAAACTGTGAGGCTGTCATTTTTTCAGCATATTCAAGTTGTGGTGCATTACCAGTGCTACTCATCATAGCCATATAGACTTCCCATATGGTTTCTTATCCTGATTTGTCGAATGCTCTTTTTCGAAATAGAAAAGCCATTACCTGTTGGTCTTCTAAGTTATGTTCTTTAGCCTCTCAAAACAACATTAAAACCTTGATACCACGCCTTGAAAATCTTAAAATTTTGTTTGTCCCTCGAAGAACAGCAACACTAGCACCGCAGAAGCAAGAATATTTGTTTATTATATAAACTGCAGTGTTTTACAAGGATTTCTACCTCCGAGAAATGTGGTATCTGAACACACGTAAAAATACGATATTTTTACATGTGAAGATATCGATAATTTTACTGACATCAGGTTTGTCTCTTAAATTGTACTTAAATTCGTTGGTGTATCATCGAAACATCTTCGGGTCTTCCTCGAAAGTGCTGGGCAATCTTCGGCAATCTTCGGCAATCTTCGGAAATTTTCGGAAATTCTCGGAAAATGTTCGGCAACGTTCGTCTGGTCTTCGGGACAATTTGAAAAATCTTCGGAAATCTTCGGAAGGTGGTCGGAAATCTTCGGAAAATCATCAAAAACGCCGTCATCAGTATGTTTATATAATAAACAAAATAATAAATGGACGCTTGGAGATATGGAATTTATCTTCTCGTGTTCACATTCGATATCTCACTCGTTCGCTGCGCTCACTCGTTCGATATCGATGTGAACACTCGAAGATAAATTCCATATCTCCGCGCGACCATGTATTATTCTCTATTTATACTACGACAATGAAATCACAAACAAGCCGATGTACAACAGAAAGTTTCACGTCTTTCTGGTTTAAATTGACGGAGATAAAAGTATAATGAAATCGATTTTCGTAGGTCACGTGACCGATCAATTTATCGCCATTCATTTTCTTGTGTCAGAGAAATTCAAGACACCGGAAGACATGTTTGACCAAAGAAAATAACTAGTAATATTTATCACAAAGTGCGATGAAATTATTTCTAATTACGACAAATTTAAAATGTATTACTTCCTTATAAAACTCGCCCCCAGGGCTTTTCGGTTTGGTAAATTGGGAGAAGGAAGCCCTGGAGACAAGGTTGCTTGTTCATGACAATGTGCGACACGGTTTATTACAAATTGCGACAGGTATTACTGAAATTGCGATGAACTTACTAGAGCAAATTGCGACAGAGGCTGCAAATTGCGACAGCACCTCAAATCCTATTGCCACTCTTTTGTGGTTATTCCAGATAGCTCGCCACGCAACGAAGTGAGTTGCTGCTCATTTTTTCGCTTTTTTCACTACTTTGCCTTATTGATAACGGTGTTTAAATACAGCTTCAAAACGTTTTTCAAAAATATTGTAAAGAATTTTTTTTATTTGAGCCCCCTCATTTCGAACAAAATTTAAGTTGGCTCTGAACTTGCTGATCTAACTCAGCTGATTAAAATTTAATTGCTTAAAATCATTCGATTTGTTTCTTAGGATAAAACTATTTTCATCCCTGAACCTCGCTACGAAGCCAAGGTTGTCCATTCAATAGGAGAGCAATGAAAAAAAAAACACAAAACAAAAAACACAAAGTATCAACTTTCACATAAAATTCATAGAATAACAGTCAGAAAATTACTAAAATTGCTTTTTGAAAATCATGTCAGGTAGTAGGAGTGAGGCTTCATTATCAAAGATGATTGGCTTAACTTTCACGAAAATCGATCGATTATGGACGTGACCAGAAAGTCCAAAGGACAAATTCCTGAAATTCAAAATTCAACATGTAGCAACCCGCAAAAATCACAACTATAAATATTCATCGTGGTCAACGTTTGAAAATCAGAAGATACCCACAACCACTGCAATCATTCAAACACCTCTAAACAGCTAAACTGCAAGAAATATGTACTGCTTGAGATGATTGGTGGAATACTTGAGAAAACAAGCCAAGAACTGTGAAAAAACAAAGATAGAAGTGATTTCCTGGAAATCTACAAAGAAAGGTCAGGCAAAGCTTGAAACCTCTAACCTTAAATATTCTCAGGTATGAACATGTTTACACGTGTACTATTTATAATAACCCGGGGGTGGGGGGGGGGGGGGGGGGGGGTGGGGTACTCAACAAAGTTTAATCAGGGAAGGCTCCGCCCCGAAGTTATTTTTCGTAGAAAAGGCGTTACCCCTGTCGTATACCTTCTATTGACCAATGGTAAACCTTTCACATACCTGGTTCAGACCTTCACATCTCTTTTAAACCTTACCGCCGACATTTTTCACAGTCATAAAATGGATCGGTTAGCCCTTTTGGACCTTTTTACAGACCGAAGTGACAGATTTCCCGTACCATTTCATATACTTCAACTAGTGAAACCCAGAGTGGAATCCGTAACCTTTCATATACCTGAACCCTGAAAAAGGTACCTCTTTCGAGCGGAGCATTATAGGCCATTACAGGAATTAGCCAGCCCCCCGGTGTGCTACTGCTGCTGCTCCTGGTATTTTGTCCACCAGCTTATCCTTCTATCGATCTTCTAGTACTTCCCAATCCAGTCATCCAATAATTCGATGATCGTGTTTAATATAAAATGAAGAAAACCACTATTCAAGAAGCTTTATTTAGAAGTTGCTGAAGTTTTTATGACACTCGGATTAATCAAAGTAGGGCTCGAGAAGAGCCTTGAACATGATTTCCCTCTGGTTTCAAATGGTTTTGTTGGACTTATACACCTTAGAACCAACAAGCTAGCTGATATCGTCCTTGAAATCTCCTAAATATGTGCTTCCCACGAGGGAGTTTCATCAACTGAGATTCCATGGGATTTGGAGAAACGAATTAAATACAAATCACATACGAATCACCTGTTTCGCACTGAATTCATGACAGCAGGAAATATCTTTTGATCACAAGTTAAATTAGCTGGAACAAAAGCACATCTGCCGGAAATAATTCTTCAGAATACACTGATTAAGATCAAATGTAAATCCAAGCTCAAACTTTCATTGCTTGCATTTTCGCACGCAGTTCAAGAGTTCCAATACTTTAATACCCAGGGCGCATTTATAACTCTTCCTTGATAAATTTTTTATTGCGTTCGAGGCCAGGAGAGCGAAACCTGAACTCAACCCGCGAGAAGCCTGGGCACGAACATTGGGCAGAAGTAAGTGCCAGAGACGGAAATACGTCATTAAGACCTCAGACGTCTCGTTCTCGCTTCTTTAGATCACGAGCGCTTCAGAGAATAAAACAAACGTTTTTAGAAATGCTACGGGGCAAATTGAAAACGCTTCGTTCGAATAATTTGCAGTTAAAACGACAACAAAAATCGACCGGAAATATTGTTGGATTGCAGAACTAAGAATCTCGATATAACGAACCTCTTTTATATAGGTCTATATAACAAGGCTCGGAATAACGAACGATTTTCTTTACCAAATTCAAAATATATGAAAAGGAACCTCGATATGACGAAACTTCGTTATAGCAAACGCATTTTGCCAGTCTCTTGGCCCTTCGTTATTACGAGGTTCCACTGTATTCGGTGAGTCGGTGGGTGAACGCCGAGTCGCAATAAAAGAGTTATTTCAAACTAAACTCACGGAAAAAAATTGTCGTGTTTCAAGAAAAATCCTTAAAGGTAATTTTAGTCTGAGACTATGATAAATGATCGCGAGTTTTTGGGTTCGACATTTTTGATTCCTGGATTTATTTGGGTAGGAAAATTTGGCGAGTATTTTTTAGGGTGAATTGATTTAAGTAGGGATTTTTTGAGGGTATTCAAACAATCTGAAGATTCGTGGCCGCGTAGTTCTCCCAATAAAGTACAACCAAACTTGGCCTTCGGAAATTTGGGGGTTAATATTTGGTCCAGGGATCTTTTTAGGTTTTGTTGGAAGCCCTGGGGATTTTTTTGGGGGTTTGATTTTTGCCCCCATTCAATCATCCCCTTCATTTGAAATCTGGAGTACCATCGCCACTCCCACTCCCCCCCCCCCCCCCCTTCTCCCCGGGTTATAGGTACAGTTCGCCCCATGTAAGGGAATCCGGATTCCGGAATCGGAGAAAATTTGGCTTGCGGAATCGGGAGTCCTTGGCTTTGGAATCCGGAATACAGCTCAAGGATCTGGAATCCCACTAAGGATTGGAATCCGAAATCAACTTTCTTGGATTCCCTTCCATGGGACGATACAGCTGGGAAATTTTCAAACGTTTTGTCGTAAAAATACCCTCTGCAGTCTTTATATCTATAAAACACCCGGATAATATGGACACTGTGGAATGTCCTCGTGATGTCCCTATTAACCGGGTTTCAGTGTAGAACTATTAAAATTGAATCAAAGAATGGATGAACTTGAACTATACCATAAGAACCTGGTATTAATTTGACCATACCGTTCTCGCCAGGAGCCCATAACCGGTTCTCGCTGAGTTGATACTCTGAAATGGCATAACCGCGCATTCATGAACCACCCGCTGGCCAAAAAACCGGGGTAGTTCTTATCTAGCATGAGGACAGTTCAATTACAATTTGTTTGAAAATGCTCCCGACAGCATGTCTCCATATTTGACAATAACTTATCTCTAAACGTATTTTAATATAAAACCATTTAAAGGAAAGAAAACTTGTAAAGGTCCTTTACTACAGGCCACTATTTTTTAAAACCACAATTTGAAACTTTCTTTTAGTCTAGAGTCGTAGAAGATATGATCAAGGAAAAGCTTCGTCAGTTTTGTTTTCTTGGTTTTTTAATACTTGCAGATAAAAAAAGTGAAGTCTTAGCGGCAAAGCGCAACCAAAGACGTCTTATTATTCGATTCGGGACATCCGTTCTCTTTGCCAATTAGTTGAACCATTTCTGGAATCTGCTTGTTGCTTTGAACTGACAAATGAATTAAGCCTAGTTATTACTAATAAACTTCTAGTTACTGGAGTTAGTTTGCATTTGTTAACATGTTGCTGCGATGTAGTCAGTTTTCGTTATCGTGTACTGTACTTAAAAAAGACAAAAGACGTAAGACTGAGCAAGTTTAAATTTACAAAAACTCTTGTAAGTTGTTGTTTCTTTCGCTCAGAACACCCCGCAAAGTACAATATTAAATAATAGCGTCGCTCTATAGCTGCGGGGGTTTTGTGTCATCAAAAACTTTCTCAAACAATAAATTAAGACGCTCAAGCGGTTCTTTTGTTCCGAAGGACTACAAACGCTTTATGATCTTCGATGTCAATAATGTCGATGGTAATTACGTAAAGAAGAGCGGATATCTTTATAAATCCTTCACATTTTTCAGTCTTGCGACTAGGGAATTATTTCTTGGCAGGAACAAAACTCGCTTCGAGTTTAAAACACGAGATAGTTCAAATGGGAGCATCGCTAGTGTAAACAATTGACCCCTAAAGCAATTATCTTCAATGAAATATGTAAATACACCAACACATCGTGTTTATATGTTTGACGAGACTCAATGTATATTTATGTTGCGGGATAATATTATAAGTGTTTTTTATTTAAGGCTTGCAGCTGGTATGAAAGGAGATTGGACACAGAGAAGGATTCTAAAATTGTTGTCAATGCAAACAGTTTAAGGAATTCAAGGCTACAGGTCTGTGAAGATACTTAGGAGGCCGTCAGAAAAACATCACGCAGATTAGTTCACAGCGAGGTTCGTATAAATATTCCGGATCGTTGATACATATCGTGTCATTCGCGGGTTTGATTTCATTCAGATGTGAAACGCTTTTTAAAAAGAAACATATCCCTATTGCTATTTTTATTTATCAATATCAACCGCAACAATACCAGAGAATCCAGAGTGCTTTACACGAGAATATTCCTCATTTTTGTTTTTAGATAGATCCTGGTAAGATCCATCGAGGAATTCAGTCTTCATAAAAGCAGAGGGCAAGGACGATCTACGAGAAAAATTTGTGGCGGGTTTATCCATTTGGCAGAGGCGAATCCAGCAGAGAGCCGCGAACATTGAAAATGTTTTCATGTGATTAACGCCTTGCTGTTTCTCGAAAGGTCACGTTAACAGCCAGTCTAATATATCGACACACGACATCCACCATTAGGAGCGATCAGCTTTCGTATTTAGAATTTATAAAAGATATTGCCTCTATAGCAAAACGAGGCTTATTGACGGATTATCGTGACTGGCGACAATATATTCTCATATTGGACCAGCATCCGGTTAGTGTCTCGCAAAGATCAAACTTGTGTATGTATTTATAGCCGCACGCATCGAAAACCAGTGACAAAAGGATCGATCCTGCTTTGAACACGGAAGGAGTCAGCAATGGGGTTCGACATCGAAAGATTCTCAGGGAAAGTAAACGAGGGCCTCTTATGTTCGATTTGCCGGGATGTATTGGAAGATCCAATGCAAGCGCCTTGCGAACACGCTTTCTGTTCGTCTTGTATCCACGCTTGGCTCACGCATTACAACACCTGCCCGGAAGATCGATTACCACTGTGGCCGAGCGACTTGAAGCCCATTTTCAGATACATGAAAAACGACTTAGACGCGTTAAAAATACGCTGCGACAATGAGTCTCGTGGTTGCAAGTCGCTGGTGCGACTGGACGCGCTCAAAACGCATTTAAAGGAGGACTGCGGTTTCGTGTTGGTTTCGTGTTCAAACGAAGGATGCCAAGAACAATTCACCAGACGTGAGCTAGAAGCGCATTCAAAAACATGCAAATTCCAAACTGCCGAGTGTGCTAAAGGCTGTGGGTTGAAAGTGAGCAAGAACGAGGAATCGGTGCATAATTGTATAGCAGAGCTGCGCAAAGCACTGCGTAAAAATCAACAAGAAAACGAAGCAAAAATCCGGGAGCTAAAACAGGAAATGGAATCTCGACTAGATTCGCACCGAGTTCACATGGTCTACAAGGAAGCAACTTTGCAAAATCAAATCGAGGATTTGAACTCGCAGGTGGCCGAGCTGCTCCGTGAAACAAAATCTCTTAAAGCGCAAAAAAGAGAAGAATTGCAGAGCGATGATCCAGAAAGGAAGGAGATCCTTGAATGGTTGAGAAGCTTAAAATACCAAGATGAGATCGCTGAGAGGTACTGTAGCAACTGCAACAAGCGATACTTGTACGTGAGGAAAGATACACTTCACTGTTTAAACGACAAGGTAAAGTACTTTCGAAGTTTTTTTTATTTATTTCACCGGAATGCTAAGCTAGCACCACCGAGAAACTAGACTGCACCAAAAGATTAAAAAAATAACAATATTTTAATACTGTTCACATGATCTTGTCTACCATTTGTTTCAGTCGGTTTGAAAACGTACAATTAACTGCTAACATAAAGATCAATTATTCAATGTGCTAGATTCAAACATTTAATAGGGAGCTTCAATAGCAGGTTTTAATAGGTAAGGACATTTTTGAGCAGCGCACGTCAACCTGAAGTGGACTTTCTGCATTCTTTTTAAGCAGTAGCTGTGCGCAAATTTTCGGGAAAATTGTCTCTGCAAGAGTATAAAACTTCGCAATACAAATTTGACAGCGTCAAGGCATATTGGAAGGGCAAAAGCCTCATTTCTGGTTGACGTGCGAAACGCCTTTGTTCAAACTCCTTGCTTTGCGTGAAGTTGGTTGGCAGCGCAGAATCTCTTCGCTTTTGTTTTGAACTTTCACTTCCGGTTTCATGACGCTACCTTTTCGTCGTCCTGATCAACTGTTAGTGATACTTTATGATTGTGATGCCCCTGTGTGGTCACGCGTGAAAAAGCGTGATTCAGACAGCCTGATCTCAGGTTCACGACATCAAAAACACACTTCTAAAAATCCGCTCTCCACAAAATGCAGATTATTTCGTCGTTTCAAGGCAAGACGTCGTAGAGTTTGAGTGGGATCATAGCATTTAAATGCCTTTGCCCCGATTATAAATTCTTGTGAAAAAGATTGCGTGCCACAAATGTTTTCGTGCCGAATTAGCTTTTTATTCAAAAGACCGTCCAACCTCTCTTTGTTTAGTTCAAGATAAGGTTTAATAGACGCAATTACGATCAATTAGCGCAATCTCCAATAAACGAAAGGGAGCTTGTGATAAAACGCTAGCGATAAAAATAGTCCTTAAGCTGATGAATTCCATGCAATTCTTTAATTAGAGACTCATAAAACCAATAGCCTTCAAGGGTACAAAACTGAAACGACGACAGAACAGTCTCACGACATTACCTGACTTCAAAATTCTCCACATGTTGACTTGCTGGATGGAACAAATAGAAGGAAAATTTACAGTCAAGAGGCAGAGGCGTAGCCAGCTTTTCTACTAGTTGTAGGCCTGGCTGACTTTCATTTCCACATATCCCAAAAATTGCACGCATGACTAGTACGCACTGACCTCACCAACACTTTGAACTCTTATACTTTTTAGCTCACCCCAACAACGCATAATTTATTACAAGCGATAGAGTGATCAAACCGAACATTTGCGGGCCCGGGCCTACAGGTCTATAGGCTGGCTACGCCCCTAAAAGGTGCGAAAAAGGCAACGGTTATCACACGATATAGCCCTACCCCCTCCTACTATAGCACACAAAGGAGAAATAATTTGAAGAACTTTTCTGTGATGGATGATTAAAGCACCAAAGTCTAACCAGACACTTTTCCAGGAGTATATTGTGAGAAGTATCTTTTTAGTCGGTCGAGTCGGAACTTTGCAGAACAGGAGAGCTAATAAACAAACTCTAATAACATGGTCGCTAGCGCGACTTTCTTGGGGGACTGCTGTTAGCCTGTACACAGACGTTGTTTTCTTTTCTTTTCCCTTGCGCTTGCAGTGAATCATGGATAATACAAAGACCCCATAAATAAATGAATTCCCCCGCTGTTTTTATTTTATACGTGCGCGCTCGACGATCTTTAAAGAGAAAATAGAGGGTCTCTGAACGGGCTAGACTTCTGGCAGACTATAATAAATAGTAATAATAATAATAATAATAAACTTTTATTTATATAGCGTTAGCTATTTCCAAACTCTCAATAGGGCTTTACATAATTCATAAGAAAGAAAAATAATGAATTAAAAACTTACATCGAACGATAATACAAAGAGTACCCGACAAGTTACTTAAAAACTCTAAGCTGCTAAACACTAAACACGAAATCCCTGAAAATTAAAGCGGTAACATCTAAAAGATGTATGGTTAGATATTTTAAATATTACACTGGCTAAAAAACCTAGTTCCCGAAAAGGTAAGTCTTAATGTTGGCTTTAAACTCTGATAATGATATACTCTAGAAGTGTGTTCCATCATTGAGGTGCTACCAAAGAGAGAGACCTTTGGCCGTAGGTAACTAAATTAACTGATGGTCCTTCAAGTAGGTTCCGTGTTGAGGATCGCAAGGTCCTAGTTGGTACGTATGGCTTTAGCAAATCTTTAATGTAGGCAGGTGCTAATCCGTTGAGTGCTTTATAGGTTGTTAGTAATAATTTAGAAATAATACGCTATCAGACTAACTCGACAGGAAACGAAATTCTTAAAGCCAGTTTTTTTTTCCTTTTGTGCAGGTGAATCTAAGCTGTTCATCTCCGACGGAAGAAGACGCAATTCTCAGTCACATGCGAGGATTCCGCGCAACCAAACCCCGGAGCTGGTGCCCAAGTCCCGTGGGAACAAGTGAAGGTTCGCCTCTGCCTCGTTCTCAAAGCGAGGAGTCCTCGCTGAACAGAGCCGTGTTAGAGTCATGGCGACGAACTCCTGATGTGTCGACATCGCCTTGTTCAAATTGAACTTGCACCAGTCTACAACGATCGGCGTTTTGAAGAACAAACAAGCTGATTGAAACGTTAACAGCAGCATATGAAATTACGATTTGTAGCCGAGCTCTCGAAAGTTAGCCTGTGTAGAGCCGCCTCCTTCCCTCAAACAAAGGGAGAGAGAGACTCTCTCCCCGATTTTGGTTGAGGGGAGGGGCGAACAACTAAATCCTAGACAGAACCTGGCTATTTCCTTTAAAGATACGCGAATATGTTGTTAAGCTTGTCGATCCCACGGTCAACCTGTCAACTTTCTTTTTATTATGATATTTTCCGATTATACCCTAAACTTAAGCAGCCGCTTTGAACTTTTAAAAAGAAGGTAAAAATTTTAAACAAAGAAATAAATGAGTAGAGTTGACGAGATAATAAATTCAAAGACTGGTCCTTAGTTGCAAATTTAATATTTTTAAAATGGTGTAAGAGTACAATTGAGACCCAGAATATGTTGGGACTTTTAAATTATTCCAACAATGCACGTTCTTTGTAACTTTTTTTCTAACTCGTCGCTGACAGAAAATAAACCTTAACATAACATAACAGTCTTGCTTTTTATTGTTATTGTTTTGTCGCTCTTCTTCAATTGTCAACGGAAAAAGCGTTCTTACAATGTGTCAGCGAACCATTCAGATTAGCCTAACGACAGGCACTTCATGAGCCAAGGCGAACGGAGCATAGCCTGGTCCAGAAGTTCAGATTGTTGGAACCGCGCGCGCAAAGAAGATGTCCGGAAAATTGGCGGGCGGGGGGGGGGATGGATGGGAGTGAGGGTTCTCTCCTCTCCCCCTTATTTTTTCCGCTCAACGACTTCGCGCAGCACTCTTCGCGTCGCGCTATATGAACGCCTGAGGCGGGCTAAACAGGACATTTCGGGCAAAGTGCGGAGGGGCAGATGAGGGGAGGGAAATGCCCCGTTCGCCTCACGTGGTTCATAAAGCGCCTGCCATTTAGCCTATAATTATTCAGAATGTCTATCGCGTAAATGACCTCATATGCCTGCCTGCGTAACCTCGCCCTGTACCGGGACGGTATCCACCAACATTCGGGGGAGGCATAAACCTAGAAATAAAAAGTTAGAGAGGGCCACGGTTTTAGTCATTCATTCCTTGATTTTTTTAAGTTCTGGTGCCAGTTTAATACGCCATTTCCGAGTTCCTCCGGGTCTCTGTATCAAAACGAGGTTAAGTGCTCAGCCTTTGATGTGGAAATGATTTTTCATTCTTATGAAAATAAACCTCATTTTCACAAGAAAGGCTGTGCTCTTGGCCTCATTTTGAAAGTGAAGGTTTTTGGAACTCGTAAGGGGCTTATTGCATGGGCTGCTAAAAATAACCAGAAGCCTGACTTGACCTACAGCTCTCTCTTATCTCCAATAGGCAACCTCTGATATATTTTCAAATATAAAATTCATACTCGACTCCGAGGCTCGGGGGAATAAAGCAAAAGAAATCGCCTTCAGGTTGAGGGATGAATAATCTATTTCCTTTGTTCTATTCGCCACTTTATAAACAATAAGGCAACTTGAGCGTCCCGCAATTGTCTCTGGGATCGTAACTGAGGACGCGCCAGTCAGCTATTGGCCAATTTTTTCCCTGTCCCTGGCAGCAATCCCAGAAGCATTTGCGAAAGTTAACTCCGCCCAGTTCCCTCTCGTTTCTAAAGTAACGAATTTCCACAAGCCTCGAAGCCAAGAATAATTTAATATATCAAATGGCAGTAGATCACGTATGAAATGAACTGTCAAATACCGCGGATGAGAGGACGAGAGTAAATCTACTGACCTGGCATCGTCTTTGGATTTAGGTGCGTCCCAGTATCCTCGCATCTGTGGTCGATTGTAGTCTCTCATTCCTCCTCCTCCACCACCTCCGCCTGTCATTTAAACATTAAAAATAACTACCAAGAGAATCACGGCGCATAACAAGTCAGAACGGGTCTTAAAAAGTTAAACAAAACCAAACAGGCAAAATACACTCGAACCTCTAATAACGGTCAGCTCTTCACAACATTCCCATCTTATTGTCCCGACGATGTTTTTAAGCCCCTGCGGTGACCAGCTGTTTCTGTCGTCTGTTTGTAAGGAGGCTGTTATGGAAAGGTTCGGATGTATGCTGGGATAGGGCCTTGGGATTAGCTTCTGCTTCTGACTAACAACTCCTAACAACCCCCTAACACAACATTCTCCCTCCTCACGTCTCAGGATGTTGTTAATCTTTTTTCACGACACGCGACTTCAATTCCTCAAAGTAAGAAAACCCTTTACCCAGAGTTAAATATATCCACTATCCAGTAGGTTATTACGGAATGAGCTTCTGAGACGAGTTGACTGAACCGTTTTCTACCTGTTAATCCAAATGAATCGCGCGTGGTGCGAGTGGATTGAATTGAAGTTGTCTATCAGCACTAACACAATGTAGCGGTGAAACATGATTTCAGCAATCGAACACCTGGTTCAACGTCTGACATGCTTAACATCAGACTGTTGTAATTCGCTACTACAGTGATATGGGCATCCCAATTCCCAAAACCCTAGTGATATGAGCATCCCTTTCTCATATTACCTTAGCGATTTGGGTTAGAGTTAGGGTTGGGGTTAGGGTTACAAGGGACGCCTATATCACTAGGGTTTTGGGAATGGGGATGCCCATATCACTGTGACATCGCCACTTTACCAACGAAGAGAACTGGGGCCGAAATGCGTCGCACAATGTTTTCTGGGATCGTTACTGGGGCCGCGCCGGTAGTAACAGTCCCAGAAGTCTTTGCAAACGTCAGTCGGGCCCAGTTTCCTCGTTTCTATAGTGGCGAATTTCAGAGCTGGGAGCTGTTACAAAGCGGTTACCTCTGTACGGCTGAGGAGTCTGAGAGCCCCACATAGGTCTAAAAGAAAGAAAAGAAAAAATAAAGCTAATGTGAGAATCCCCAGCATCATGTTTAACGGTCCCGGGTTCCGGTAGGATCTAAAATGTTTGCGCAAAGTTAAACGGGTCATCTTTGTGCAATATCCGCAAAGTTTTACTCTGTTTATTTTTTATTTACCTTGTCTATCGAACACACTGATCTCACCATCTTTCTGAACTCTTTTTGACTCTGGTTGAGTCTGAGCCTTAGCAAGCCGGCAAGGTTTTAGTTTGTTCACATGCATTTCAATGTTTATATTTGATTCACCGTTCACGGGCTAAGCTTCCCCGTAAACGCACCGTATGCACTGTCGTTGAAAAAAAATTAAGCGAGACTTCCGTGGACACCTCTACCGCTGTAGCACTTTGATACTATTCGACGACTTGTCCTGATACACCGAAAGATCATTACACAATCATTGTAAATGTAAGCATAACTGTTACCCTCGCTGGAAGTTCCTTTGACCCGGAAACGATCCAATAGGGTATTGTCGAGGATTACCCCACTCGGACCCAGGCCCGCGCATCCCTCCTTGATTTTCCATATTAGGACCTTAAAAGGTAGAGAAAACAGATGGACAATTAGGACTGTGTCTAGAGGTCACAGGTTGAAATGTCCCAGTGGTACCTTTTCGGAGAGGTCCGCCGGGCATTCCTGTCCAACGGCCCTGGTTATCCATAAAGCCCCCAGGTCCATGATCCATCGATCGCCCGATAGGAGGGCCCTGGGAAAAAAAAATATAAAAAAAATAACTCTATAATTACAATTGTCAAAACACTAGAAATATTGCATATTTTTTAGTCTTTTCTCCTACCTTGGGACCAGGCCTTCTCATAGGCGGGGAGTCCTGGGTCTTAGCATGCTCCATGGCCATGAAGTCGTCCACGTGCATAGAGGGTGGGCGGCTCGTGTTTTGTTTACGTGACCTAAATATGTCATTCATACGTGGGTTGCCACGTCCTCGACCCATGCCTCTCATTCCGCGGCCGCCACCTCGCATTGGCACTGAAGGAGCTAGAAAAGCAGAAAATAAATCACAACATAACCATACAGTTTGAAAGGCGCATTTCAGCTCGTAAACAATTGAGATCGAAGGACATTAGAGAAGGGGGCCCATCTCTTTCATCCTCGCATACAGCGCTTAAACAGCTAGGAAACGGAATTGGTGTAAGCCATGCATTACCATCGGACTAGTACAAACATTAACCACAAAGGACTGCCAAGGACCGCAAATGAATATGCCGAAGAACGTAGGATCTATAAAGACCTGACATCGGACTACTCTGTTTTTGTAGCAAACTAAAACATGTTACAAACCTGTTTTCATTTTCTTGTAATCTTTTCGCTGACCAGATATCAGCGGATCGTACTTTCGTTTGGCTCTTAAATAACAAGAAACAACACGATAAGCAACTTACTCAGTATTCTTCACCAGAATAAAAAGATGACGTCATATGTACCTGTGGCTTTTTTTGCGTGTCGGGGAGCCTGGGGGTGAGGGTACCAGTCCTTTCTCCAACTCGGCTTTGAGATCAAAGTCGGGACAAAACTTCTCTCTGAGAGAATCAAGACTGCTTTTTATCTGTGAAAATACACATTCATGTTGACCGTAATTCGGCATGGAGATTCATTTACGTTTTTATGGGTAACTGAACAGGTTTCTTGCCTGTGTTAGCATAATGTACGCATTTAGCCTGTTCCAGGCGTTCAGATAGTACTTACCGCCGCGCTCTACTATCTGAACGCCTGGAACAGGCTAGTACGCATTATTCACGTTTCTCGGTAAATACAGCATACCCTGCGAACATAGGTTCCTCTCTTGCATGGCTTTTAGCGTTTATGAAGTCGTTCGCGTCGAATGTCACCAACTACGCGACTGACATGCGACGCAAATGACTTCGTAAATGCTAAAAGCCATGCCAGAGAAAAACAGGGTGACATATCAAAGTGCAACCAGTACCGAATAGTAGTTTCCTGCGCCAGTGTTTAATGATATACAAAGTGTTTCTTAAAAAGTGTCTTTTGAATCTAAAGCTACTGAAGAGCGCTTCCCCTTTATACTGTTTCTGATATTGCGCAAAGTAATGGTTCAGTTTTTAAGTCTTTGGACGAAATCCTCATGACTCAATTCATAAGGAGGCCGCTGCGCAGTACTTCAAAGAGAGTTTCTGAGCAAGTCTATACGACTTCAGTCGCGCGGTTTGTTTTTCTCATTTTACCCGTTATAGGATAACAATTTTGATTTTTTTCAGCCTTAAGCTGAAAGAGGAATTTGATGATGCTAGTTTATAAGATTAGAGACACCGAACAAATGTTCAGCAGTGTTTCAGGACGGAGAGACAGTGCTTCTATTCAAGGCCTATTCGCTACTTTAGAAACGAAAATAAACTAAGCCGAGTTAACCTGCGCAAGCGGACCTCTGGGAGCGTTACTGGGGACGCGCCGGTCAGCTATCGGCCACTGATTTTCCCCAGTCCCCAGTAACAGTCCCAAGAGTCATTGCGAACGTTAACTCGGCCCACTTTCCTTCCCCTTTTTTAACGTAGCGAGTGGAGGCCTGTGTCTTACCAGATCAACTTCTGGGTCGATATCGTCAGGGGGAGGGGTGGAGTACCACAGTGTTGGACTGACCCTTCCATCCTCAGCTTCACCAGCGACAAAAACCAGTCTGTTGACGAAGAGGGCCTGGAGTGGAAGCGGAGCTGGCAGCTGTGGTTCAGTAACTTCCTCTGTAAACAGTACAAACGCGGCAAAGAATCTTTGGTTTTGTCGGCTGCCATTTTAAGGGGGGAGAAGAGGGGGCTATGTCACGACTGGCAAGTTCATTTTCTTGATAAAAGGGAGCTTAAGCAAAGACCTTTTGCAGCCACGTACGTCAACCGGAAGTGGACGTTTTGCATTCTTGGGCAGTGGTTTTGCCTAAATTTTCAGGCAAAGTAACTTAACAATACCAATTTTTGGAAGCGTCAATGCATATTATAAGGTAAAAGGTCCCATTTCCGGTTTACGTGCGTCGCTCAAAAAAGTCTTTGCTGAAACTCCCTAATGCCAATTGTTCGCCCTTATTCTTACCATCCGTCGAAACAAATGATGCGAAAAGAAGGTTTAGCTTTTCAAAACGATGGCAAATATCGTGACAGAGCCCCTTTAAAACGGTTGATGACGTATTCCAGTATTTCAAAGGCGTCAAACCTGTTACAAACAAATCCCTGCACCAATAACCGTTATCGTTAAATCGCTTAGTTCCTTCTTCAGCTGTTTGTATCTTGATCGTATTACTCGTTTGCATTGTCATACCTGGTTCTTTATCGGTGTCAGTTTCTGTTTTACTCAGTATAGTGATCAGAACCCTAACTGCATCTAAGAGCGGCTCTAAGGCCTCGTCTTCTTTGCAGCTCTCCTGAAACGACAAACACCGGTATCATTCAATTTATTGCCATTCAAAGGGTCATATTCATCAGAGCTCTGAGTTGTGTCACGTCAGTTGATGGTATTAAACTATGGTTATTGACCTGATTGGTCAATTAAGTCGCGATGTTATTGGTCGTTTGTCAGTTGAACCGTGATGTTATTGTCTATGAAGACTCTTGATGTCATTGGTGCGTTTCGATCCGTCTATTGTCACAAATTAAACGGTTGTTTATTGTTTGTCAAATTATCGGTTGTCCAGTCATTCTCTCGCAATTAGTTTTGCTTGAGTCCGGCAGCAAGTCGTTTGTACTGTGCCGGTAACTGTTGACTACAATTCATTGGCGTTTGTTCTAAGTTAACAGACGAAACATCAATTCGACTGGGACTCCGCGGCATGTATTACGTATTTTACAGACTACTATCAACGACCAACTTTAGAAAGTTTGTTTATTAACTTCAAACTACAAACCTCAAGCCGCTTTTCCAGTGTTTTAAGGGGACCATCCTCGGCTGCACTGTCGAATTTAAGGAAGCTTCTCATCTGTGCAGCGCTAATGCTGATTTCCGTGGTCCGTTTAAGCGGTTCTTCCTCCATGGCGTCATCTTCTTGGTCTGGGATCACCTCAGCCGAGTCTTCGGGAAGCAACAACTGCAGCAACTCGATGGTTGTCGAGAGCGTAGACAGGTTATCTGGACCGGGTATTCCATTCCTGCGTAACAATTACATACTGTATCATGACAGGGGCACTGCTGCTCTTTACACCAAGCAATACCGTCAATTACTGTACAATTACAATTACCATTTCCTATAGCGCCAAAATCCATATCGTTCTAAGGCGCTTTAAAAAGTATGTACAAAAAGTAAAAAAATCAAGTAAAAACTTTCAAATTTACAGGTATAAAACATTAAGTGCGAAAAAAGGGGAAAAACGTTTACTTGAAAAAAGAAAAAAAACCTTAAATGCAATGCAGTTCAAAGAAACAGCATACAATTCATACGATACGGCAAGGAACGATGAAAAACAACACGATACAATAACCGTTCGATACGTTACAGTACGGTACGATACGATGTGATACGGCACGATACCGTGGTACGTTACGAATGATACGGTAAAATCACAGCGTTTGAAACATTTGCTCGAAAAATCGGGACCCACTATTTACGTTCATTATCATATAGAGTATAAGAAAAAACAAAACATAACTAAGAAACAACGCATAGAGAACATACTCGAAAGAAGAAGATAGCCTTTCAAGAAGACGGTAAAACACTTCATTGTTATTCTCCAGTGCACTGATAGGAAAATAAAAAACATAACAAATAAATAATAACTAAATAGTTTAATTATCATCTCCCTTATGGGGCTTTTAAGGAACAATGAATCAAGTAATTTAAATGCAACATAACATGGTTAATAATTCCCACTGGTAGGAGGCAAACCAGTTGGGTGGGACTACTTGGGACCACCAAGAACAAATCCAGCTAGCGGTCAAAGCGGGACTTGGACTCGGGGCCTCTGGATGACAAGTCAAGCGCTGTAACCGCTTGGCCACGTTGCCTCATCTCCTAAACAGTCACTGCTCAGATATTTTCTCCTGTAAGGAATGCTCTGGTGAATTACCACGAATTGAAATGTATTTCATGAGTCCATGGACGAAATTTTTGGCAACAAAGATTGAACGAAACGTGAAACTTTCATACGGCATCTTCTGTCATTTAAGTTAAAAGGGAGGTGTGGGAGTTTTCTTTCAAATCAAGACTTGGCACTTTCGCGAGTTATTGAACAGCTCTTCTCTCAATCCCGGCTTGTAAATCTCGATGGTCAAGAAGGAAAAGAATGACAAAAATAGTCAAAAGAAACGACTCAACTCAAGTCTTGACAAGATGGACAATTTTGATACCCTGACCACCGATCAGCCAATTAAATTTGACAAACTGCATTTCACATCTGTACCAGTATGTTCCCACAATTTATCTCCCATCAAGTCGCCCAACTCGTTGTGAAAGTAATACTCGAAGATTAACGCGGAGAGTATTCAGAAAGTAACCACCAAAAAGAAGGGTGGGAAAAAGCGGATAAACGTACATTTTCTGATGATAGACGCCATAGTTGTGTTCTGTCAGAGTCAGCAGGGTTCTTAGGGCCAACAGAATAGTGGCGAATGACTGACGCTCTGATCCCATGTGTTCTAGCAAGGCTGCACAAATTACCTCCAGCATCTCCTTGTCCGGCAAGGTGTTTGCCAACTTCAATAAATTGAATACAACAAAGAAATAGATAACTACCGTGTGAAAACTCTGTCAGTTTTTGCAATAGGCTCACCCCTCCTCTAATAATCGTCCTTCCCCCTTTAGGGACAAAGCCACGCCTCTGGGACTTTAAAATGACGGATCGGTTTGTTAAGGGCTGACAGAATACGAAGGACCTTGGACTGGATTCAGAAAGTCTTCCTTAAAAATACTATATCTTGAATCCCACGAAGATGTTCTTACGGCGTCGTCACGCGTTCCTCTCTAAAACGCGCGACGAACCCCAAAAACCGTCTGCTTGGGAGGATTAGATAACTATATCGTAATTATCGTTTGGCAACAATAGGTCATTGTTAAGCAGCACTGTTTAGGATACCTCGTAACTTAAGGGGGCTTAAAAAATTCCAGACCTGGTTAGCCGGCCTGGTTATCCTTAGACTAGCTACTTAGCAGCCTGACTGAGGCAAGGGGACAGGGATGTGAACATCTGCAGTATAATAATGTAAGCGCATTTACTAAAAAATTGGGGAGAAGGTTCAGTGGCACAAATAGTTAGTTCTCTCTTTTTGATTCCTGGTGCCATCCCACGCGCCTCGCTTTGCCTTTCGTGATTTTCAAGAAGAGAACTAGTCGGCTTAGCTGGCGAGATTTATTGGGGATGACTGCTTCATTCCAAGGATTCTTTTGTTGTTTCTGCTCCGGTTGTAAAACCGCGAAAAGAATTTGGCAGAGTCGAATTGGATTTTTTTCCACGCGGCTTAACGGTTGGTGAGCGCGGGGGCTTCGCCACCAAAACGCATTCTCGCACTCTGATCACGCCAACTACGATGGCCAGTGGAACGCTTAGGGAAGGACTTAGGGCAACCTAAAAACTAAAACAACTCACATGCTGGTCTGTAAATGGTGTTTCAAATGGCATCAAACTCACTGTAGGATCACACAAGGACTGCACGATGGACTAAAGTAACAAAGAAAACACAAGATCAATTTTTTCGTTCAAGGACTATTATTTAGCGCAAACACGCGGTAGGGGAGTGGTTGACAAATTTACATCTCAACCTCAAAGTCAGTCTTTGAAAGTATGTTGACTGCCTTCACATATAAAATGTAAAGCTCTGGCCGTGTGGGTATTCCGTGGCTCACAATTTCACGGTTTGTCTCATAGCAAGTGAAATGGTAGGTGTTAAAGAGCAGAGAGATAGGGAGCGATACACTCGAGCGGTTCTTCCGGAGATGCTTGGGTTCGCGAAAAGTGATCAGCTGTAACACATTGAGCGAAAAAAATCCAGGAAAAAAGCTTTTGAAAGTTTTGGTTTCCCTCACAAAGTTATTCTTTGTTTTCGAATTTCGGAATTATTGCAAAACAGCGAGGACCCGCTGCAGTTTCAAATTCGAATTCTTGTTCGAATGGATCGCGCCCACGAGCCTTCATACCACAACGCAGTACTGCGATCTGGACACCATCTGGTTCTCTGGGTCTCCCTTCAGACAAGACAACATGGACGGCAGAAGATTGGGGAACAACAGGTCATCATTCTTAGCATTTCCACTGTGGGCAAAACAGAAAGAAAGCTTGCGTTCAGTGTTAAAAAAAATTGCACTTCAAGACCTCGCACCGTGAGATAATTCATAGCTGCAAATAATATTCATTTATCGAACAATTGCCCGGATAGAATTCGTCCATATCCGACGGAATCCTAACTGAGGTCGGACATGACTTCTTTTATTGGTTATTACGAGGTCGCAAGGAAACTGGGTCCCTAAAACAATCCCATACTGCAATTCAACAACACAACGACCCAGTGTCAAAGTGACTTTACTAGAAACTAATAAGGGGTTGAATGTTTCTGTTTATACCTACCTTGTTTTCAAAAGCTGAAGAAGAGAAACTTTGACGGCTGGTTGTGATGAGAGATAAGCCAACAGGGTCATGATACGAACACCTCCACCAGTACAACTTTAGAAAAAGAACAACTATTCAATGAACATATCAATGCAATTATGTCACCTAACTAACTGATTAAATGAAAAAACTGATAAGCTATTCGAAAGCAATGGTTGTGATACTCTACTCGCGGTGATCTTATCAACTTGAGGTTTTGATAGCCAGTAAACCAACTAGTAAGAACCACAGGTTAAGGAGTGAAGGCAAGATCGAATCGAAAGTCAAAACGATATTGCTCTAGCTATAACACGGTGTTTTGGGCAGGTTTCGCGTGATAGAAGGTCAAAACACCGGCGCCTGAGCAGATTGCACACCATTCATTCTTGGTAGAAGTCCAAACGAATGCTGTTGCGTAACAGCAACCTTGAGATTAGGATTGCGGGCTTTCTATGGCCGCCCGCAATAAAGCTTTCGAAGATCCACATAGTGTATTCAGTATCAGAAAATTCAAGGGAAGAGGCTTTGGTTCTTTACTCACCTAGCCCGTCCCCTTTTTTTGCAACTGGCCGGGTTTTTCACTCACCTATTGTCTTCTGTATTTGTTTTACTCATCTCACTGTCCAGAGTCTCCAGTAGGGTTCTGTCAAACAATACAGTATATGTTTGGTTAAACAGTAGATAGTCAGCGGTCGCCAGAGTCTAGACGACCAGAGGCAATTTAGTTAGCTGAATACACCTTGCTCCTAACAGTCCCCGAAGGAAAAAATTACAATCAAATTATATTTTTGTAAAATCCTAAGAAATAAATAGCACCATCCAAAAGAACTGCCAAAGAAGATATATTTGAATGGTCTCACCGTACGATTTCATCCACATACTCAAAAGTTAGAACTACATACTAAATAAAAAGTACCATGTGAAAGTACTGATGAAGAGGTTTCATTTGAATGGTAACACCATAGGATTTCATCATAAGATTCTGAAGTTAAAACTACATACTAAATAAATTGCACCAGTGTTTCTCCTTTCTGTTTAGTTTTACATCCAAGATCAAAGTTTCAATAACTTTGACAATGATGCAAGGAAACTATCAGTTAACGAAGCAAAATTGACTGGTTTGTGAGCTAGGAACTGTGCTACTATTAAACAAGTTTTGAGTTTAAAATTTGCATTCGAGCCTGAAAAGGAGAAACGGGCCCCATGGACTCATACGTCTCCGTACGGGGTTCTAAGAGGGCTTATAACCGGGTGGGGCTTACATCCCAGGGGGCTTATAACCGGAATAGAAAAAAGCGCATCGAAACAAGCGGATCAATAAGCTATAGCAGTGCTCATCAACATGAGTTCTGCATTTACTGGTTATAAGAGGGGGAACTTATAAGCGGCAGTTTATGGTATCGTAAACAATTCAGTCTCCCCACCTGTAGTATAATAAACACGAAGGCTTAAAGGTTACCTGACAATGTTGAAGGCTGTGGGAGCAGAGAGATCCGACAGCTGTGAGCAAACTTTTCTCATAACTTGCTGCAAGTTGTGACATGCTGAACCTGTAATTAGGTTTTCATAGTTTGTTAGTGTTAATATCAGCTAATATTCAATGAGAAACGTCATGTTCTACTATAAAAAAAAAAAAAAAACAACCGCCCACAGACAGTGTTAACCAGCCGCCACCTGGGCCGCCTTAGATGTTAACATTGTTAGACACACGTATCTTCTAAGTAAATTGCAGTAATGCAAAGTAACAACTTCAGCGAGCGTACACTTAATTCCATCCGCCAAACTGACGTTGACACATTAATGATTCATATACAAAGTAGGGTTAGGGTTAGGGTTAGGGTTTGGGTTAGGGTTATATATTAAATCAAACTGGTATTTGTCACCAAATCCTCGGTGGTGTAGGGGTTAGAGTGATGCACTCCAGATCGGATGCTCCGAGTTCCAATCCTACTCATTCTATCCTGAATTGTTTTTTCCTTAAAAATTGAAGACACTTTGATTTTTATGAACATTTCATCAAGAAATTTCATATAAGAAAAGTGAAATGTCTTGTGAGAGGAGGATGTCAGTTTGGTGGATGGAATCAAGTGACGACCAGAAACAACGACAGCAACGGCTACGAAGACGTGACTTAAAAAGTGAAGTCTCACTGCCTCAAACTTTATCGCGATTATTCCATCTTGTTAAGTTCGTCAAATGTTGACAAAATTTTTCTGGAGCTGAATTCTAAAGGACTGCATCGAAGTTTAGGAAAAGAAAAAGAAAGTTATTATCTTGTGTTCACGTCATTCACAAAACGTGAAATTAGGCATTTTCACGTCGTAGTCGTGCAATGACGGCAAAGAAACGTATAAAAAGACCCGATGCACACGCGGAGATGTTGTTTTGCCCCTCGTTCACTTCGTCAAATGTTGGCAATTTTTTCTGGCGTTGAATTCTAGTAGACTGTATTAAGTTCGGGAAAAGAAAAAGAAAGCCGTTGTCTTGTGTTCACGTCCTCCACAAAACGTGAAATTAATTATTTTCACGTCGTAGTCGTGCAGTGGGGGCAAAGAAATATACAAAAAGGCGTGATGCACGTGCAAAGTTGAAACCTATTGCTTCTTTGCCGTTCTCGTTGATGTCGCTGTTGAAGTCGTTGCTTAAGCTCCCTATTAAATGTCATTTTATGACGGACGGAACATCCCACAACGCAGTAGTAACGCTAACGAAATTTTTAACTGGTCTACCACAGTCAGTCCATGAAGAGAGGTCGGACTGCATTTTTCACTGCCTTTATTGTACTTCCAGGCGTTCCAAAGGGAGCGGGAAATACCGCGGGAAAACTGGTGAGAGAGATACGAATACTCCTGCCTTTTGCGATCTCACACGCACTATTTTCCTCCTTTTCCCGTTCCCCTTTCATTTCAAACTCCCGCGAAGAAGACCAATAGACCTCAATAGCTTGCATGTTTTGTTTTCTCAATCAAGGTCTTGTCTTTTCATAGACTGTGCTTACAGATGCGCGTGGATAAGAAAAAATTTGAAAGAAACAGTTCTCAAGAGTTTTATCACAGGACCTACATTGCGAAAACAAAACATGCAAGCTAAAGAGGTCTACTGCGTACCAAACAACCAAAGACGTCTACAGGTGAGTGGCGAGAGGGGATATGCACTGACTATAATTCATGACTATACCTGCTAAATCTTTAAGTATTCCCTGTAGTTCAGTGCTTAATGGATTCAGATGAGCACTCCATAGTAGTCGATGGTTCATCACCTGGCCCGCTTCTTCTTGGGGTATGTCCTAGAAAAAGAAAAAAAAACAGACAAAGAATACTATTTGAATAAAGTCTGAGATGTACACTACCCAAAAATACAGAATGTTTCAAGCTTAAACGTAAAGTTCTAATGAATTTTGGATTTTGTGTGTATGTGTGCGTAGTTCTTGATATGGATGCTATTTCCTTTGATATGAATTGAAAGCGCTGAAAATTGTACAAATTGCTCAAGTCTGCAAAATTTTTCTATTATATGTACCATCATTTAGCATATGAAAATGGAAATGGAAATGCCAGGGCAAAACCTAATGACCGTGGAAGAACGACTGCCCTCAAAGAGAGTAATGAAGCAAAAACTGAACATTTATTTTTTAACCTAACACTTCTTTCATTATGGGGTCATAGTTAAACCACAAATAACACCGTGTAAAAAGAAATAATTGCTTTGGTAGTTCACAAGACTCTATGACCTTACAAACTATTTGACACGTACCTCTGAACAGCGAATAGGTAGTGGTATTGGCAAAAGTTCTGACAGTAGGACAAGTCCTCCTAAAAAGGTCTGTACAAAACAAAGGTAATTTAAAACCAGCCGAATCTTGTAAACTTATTTTTGGACCGGCATTCTAGGCTGGAAAGAATATGCAGATCCACAAATAACAATGGCTCACTGACCAATGTCCGACGAGATCCTAACCGCGGTCAGACATGATGACCGGAATCCTTGTGTCAACTTCTCTCCCTTCCGTTAAGTTTTAAGTAGCTTTAAATACCCTTGAAAATAAGCAGTGATTGAGAGAGAGAGGGGGTTGGGGGTGAGGGGGGTGGGTGGGGGGGGGGGGGGAAGGGAGGTCTGTAAAATGCGATGTGAAATAAGGAACTTTACCTTCACCTCTGATGTCATCAAAGCAATTTTACAATCAAAATAATGAACATATATGCCCGATAAAGTTTCTACTAAAACGGAAACCTGGTCGGACATGGTTTTCTTTTTAATAATAGAGCGGTTTTCATTTGAGTGTCGAAAAGTAATTGGTTTTGCACTTTCTACACGATGCGATTGGCTTAAAAGATTCGCGCCACCTTTTCATCCAATCAGAAGTAAAACCAAGGCCAATTGTGACGCGCTCGCATGCATTTTCCCGCGCTTTGCGTCAGCCACATGTAATTACTTCGAGTTTTGATTGGTTCAATGTATTGTCTGTGTCCTATGTGATTGGCCAGAGTAATTACTTTGGTTTTACGACACTCAAACGAAAACCACTCTAATTGCAGGCCTAACACTTACCTGGGGAGAGGATGTGGTATAAAGAAGAAGTTCTTTTAACATCAAGGACCAGATACTCTCATTTATAACTGTTAAAATCAATCAGATTGTCAGTGTATAAAAAAACGTCGCAGGACGAAGTCATGCACCAACAGAATTGCAAAGAATTGGGCGGAAAAAAGACAAATTTCAAGTTTCCTTCTTGTCAAAGCCATGGTGATCAAATGTTATGCAATCCCAGACGATCTGGGATTTAACATTTTCCTGACCGTCTTAGATTTCGAAAGTGTACAATGTATCACAGGTTTCTCTATTCAGCAGTAATTGAAAGACGAGAAGGATTATTCAAAAAGCTACGGCTGCCAGTGAAATATTGCAAGCAACGTGAAGGAAGAGTTTTTCTACTTCGCTGCACTTGGAAAAAGCCAATCATCGGTAGCCTTTACAATGGGCCATATTTTAGGTTGTTTGCGAGACTAGGTCGGAGTTGTGTAAGACATCATTATGGGACTAGTTTGGGGACCGCTATCGCTTCTTTTATTGGTTATTGCGAGGTCGCAAAGGAAACTGGGTCTAGATTTATCCCTCAAACTGAGTGTCCCATAGTGCAATACGACATAACACCGGCCCATCCTCATTGGCCAGTGAAGTCGTTTCTGGGGCAAAACACGCAACACACAAGGGGAGGAGGGAGGAAGTGGAGGGGGGGAGGGGGGTAAAAAACATCTGCATAGGATACTACTGATTATAAGTCCACTTGAGGCACCAATTACAATGATCAAACGCACTGTGGATTAGTTCAAACAAACTCATAACAATCGCGGCTGCAAGACACACAACATACCTTCCTCGTGATCCGAGGACTGGACAACTGGCCTTGTAAATGTCATAAACACTCCAACAATTTCACTCTGAATCTTGAAGAAATAACAGCAACTGCTAATGAGAAGCATATTAATGCATATCTCCTCAAATTATAATAACAAATGCAATATGCATTATGACTGAATTCAATTGTCACTTGTCATCAATACAGGTTTTTGGGAAACGGCCCACCTACCCCTCCCCTAATTCAACGCTAACACTTCTCACATAGGAAAAAATGTTGGGTTAGGAGAGGGGTAGGTGGGTAGTTTCTCAGAAACCTAACCCTGCAATCATACCTTGTAAGCAAGACTGCTAAGCTGGCCTGTCATAGGTGCTGTACACATGACAGTATGAATCATCATCAATGCCTTCAACAGTCTTGTATCCTTAAACTGGTACTTGCCGCTGCTGAGTAATTCTGTCAATAAAATCTTCACCAGTGCCAGAAGAGGTGTTACCATGGAAACCATGACAAGCGGTGGCCCAGAGTTCAAGGGTTGTCCTTGTCTCCAAGGTCGCAGAAGGTACTCGCCAAGTTTTTGAAATGTGGTGATGAACACATCCATGGCATTTGCTGAGAATAACTCTATACAGGCTAAATTTCTGTTCAAATCTTTCTGAACAACTGCAGAGAAAAAAAGGGACAAAATTTTAAATAAAAAAATCAATTTATTGACAGAGACAAAGAGTGGGCGAGATTTCAGTTCCCATATGTAACGAATACAAATTAATTCTACAGTTAGGATTTAATCAAGCCAGAAGCCTTTCAAATATAGTATGCCAGAAAAAAAATCTCATTTATTTGACAGAATTCTTGCATAATTATTGATCATAATTACCATAATACAAATAAACAATCACTGACCAACCTTCAGTAGTGTTAATATCTTTATCCAAACAGCCAAGATGTCTGAGAACTCTGAGAGCCATCAACACTCCACAAGTGACACTGGGTGTTGTGTTTATCTCATCCAAATGACTACAGACAAAAACAGAGCAACAAGCAAACATTTTGAATTAACTTTGAAAAACTGTTAGACTGAAGAGTTTTACTCGTCTTCCGTTTTGTCCAGTTATTTGCTATCAATGGAGTAATGCACCTTCACAACATTTCACGACACTGCTACTTAAAATTAACAGGTATCTTTTTTTGTATAGAATCTGAGTATTTTCTTTACTTTTATTATCCAATGTGAAATTTCTTATATTTTACGCAATCAGATGTGATTTGAGATTGTTATTGCACAAATCACACCATCACATCATATAAATTGCCGCTAGGAAATTGGGCCAGGTCAACTTCTGCTAAACTTCTAGGACTGTTAGTAGGGATGGGGGGGGGGGGGGGGGGGGGAAATAGCCACTAGTGGTGCATGCTTACTACATACAAGGCCGAGGCCTGGGATTTCCCTGTAATGACCGAACGAACGAATACAATAAGTTATTTATTATTTGGCCCTTTCATTATGGACCTGAGCCTGCAATCAATTAAAACCAACTACTGGTCAGTGGATAAATTTGAAAAACACTTCATTTCAATGAGTTGTACAACTGAGCCCGCAATACAGTGAGGTGACACTAGTCAGCAGATACCATTTTGGACAGCTGTCAATTGACCATTACATGTCCATAACAATGTCCACTATCAAGTTAAACACTCATGGTATATGCCTTGGACACCTAGCTAATAATGCCCAGTCATTACAAGAAAATAATGCCTGGTCATTTGAAGAAAACAGCCAATCAGAGCCATATAATAAAGCCATATAATAGCCTTGTAGTAAAGAGAAATTAATGAAATTTTCTAGCACTTCTTCTTCTAAAATTACTTTCACTACTTTTAGAACTGTATTGTCTGGCACTTCGCAGGGAGGATAACACTGGGTCCATGAAAGGATCACTTCTAGTACCTTTTCACAAATTCCACCAATTTGGTTATGCTTGACATGTCAAACTTGATGTCTTTCAATGCCACAAGCCAGTTACCTAATTCAGTGGCAGAAGTATCTGCATCATCTGAAAAAACGTAAGAGAACAGGACAGATAAAAGCCGAGTAATGGACCCACAAAAAATAACTTCAGAGTCATTTGACATTTGAAAGCCACTCACTGTACCACGAAATACCTCTACCAACTATCAGTAGCTATACATGTTATCCTTACCTCTTGCTGTGACAGCTAGGAGCCTGGGAGCCAGGGTGGATAACATTTCCACATTTTCAGACACTAAAACCAAAACCACAAAAATAAGCACTATCAGCACACAAGACTCTTGATTCAAGTAGTCAAGATTCTTATCTTTACATAAAAAGTTTCCTTACCCTGAGATTTATTTAAACCACCTGAATATTACTCACAAGTCATAAGTGATTACATTCAAATAATCAAACATATTCAGTTTTATTCCCATCTTTATGTTGAAGAACTGATAGCTTAAAGCTTGTAGTGTGTATGTAATTTCTAATCATCTGACTATTTCAAAAACCTTAGCAATCTTTTGTATCCTAGCTTAGCCTGTATACAGCCTCCCACTCTCCTCTTAAAAATGGAGGGGGCAGCTGGCTGTACACAGGCGATTGTTTTCTGCTCAGAGGAAAAAAGCACAATTTTACTTCAGGTATGACTGTTAACATAGTATAATTTTTAGATATAAGTAATAAGATATAATTAAGTACTCACATTTCACTGTTAGAAGAATTAACACAGCGGCATATCTTGTTGACACACACTTCTTCAGTTTACTATCATCCTCTGCATTTCCTGAATTAGAAAGTAAACTTCCATAAGATAATCAATGTTACCTTTACTTTCAATCCAAAATTCTCCAAGCAACCACATCTTGATAGCAACTGATAAATAGTTCTAATTCTAAACGCTGGTTATCATGGAGTCGAAGTTGGAGCCGTAATCAGAAGCGCAAAACTTTACAATCTACTGAAAACAGCGTTCTGATTCTGTTAAACAAACCTGTGGATTCCACAAAAGGAAGGAGACAACGAAGATTGGTATGATTCTGATTCTGTTAAACAAACCTGTGGATTCCACAAAAGGAAGGAGACAACGAAGATTGGTATCCAGACTGAGAACAGATACAACTGCAGCCTTACCTTATAAAACAGAAAAGAAGACAAAAATATTGTTACATTATTTTGCAAAGTTGCTATGACAGAATCAACGTTTCATGCAACACATGCAGACACAGAAACATGTCACATTAAAACAGTACCATAAAAAAGGAAAGATGAGCATGATTCACCATCTTTACTCTGGCCAAAATGGAGAAAAGGTGTTTTCAACACCCAACTCTTACAAAATCCACTTATACATACATATCAAGTAAAGCTAGAAAAGCCAGGTGGGTTTTGGAAACTCATTTTTTGGAATTATATAGATCAAAAGCTTTGTAGTTACTTGTTAAGTTTTTATCAGTTTAGCTTTTAAGTGTGTTTTAATTGTTGTATTTTAGCTTTCTTAAATGATATTTTAAACGTTTATTATCATTATTACTATTATTAAGCAAATGGATTAACATTAGTTGCTAGGGTCAAATACCAGCTGCTCTTTGGGGAAATGCAAGAATCAAACACTGAACTCAGAAGAATGGAGGAAATTGCGCCTAATTACTCACCAATTGCCGTAAATGTCATAGAATACAGGGTATGCAAAGTAGACAGCATATCTGCACCATCCATGTCATTTGGTAGTAAACCTTCAAGAAAAAGTTGATACCATAATGTGCATGAAAACATGAACAATGTACGTGAAAACATACCATCAACCTTCAACGAGGGTAGTTGAGTCTAATACTAACTGTCCTTGTCTTGTAGAGGCGTCTGCCTTTAATCAGAGGGGTGACAGCCTTATAAAGAGCAAAACTGCGGGAAATAACTCAGGCGTCTAAACTGTATGGTGTTATCCATTAACAAAATGGAAAGGCAATGTACTCAAGATACTAGCTTTTTACACATAACTATAATTTATAATATCAAAATGGCTCGTGCATCTGCCTGGGATAAATTATAAATTATGTAATGAATGTTTTTTAATTTTACCTGATGAAAGGGAGGTTAACAACTGATCCACTGCTTGAAGAGTCTAACATAAGAAAAGGTCGCATTAATTAGAGAGATTAAAAAAATGTAACATGCTTTGCTTGTCCATCGAACAACTCCTATAGGGGCTAACCTGATGGAACATCACACTAGCCCCTGGCCATAAGAAAACTTTTGTCACACAAAGAATTGCTTCTATCAACTAAGCAGAAAAAGTAAAATATTATTGTTCAATACAGGGCCTGAAAAAAAAAAACTTGAATTCCAGCTTGTTCTATGGGCAAGCACCTCTCACTTGTTGCTCACCCCGAGACACTTCTTGCTCGCCTTAGTTGATGATTTCGTTCAAGGAAAGAGTCATGGATGAGAGGATAACCCCCTCTATACAATATATCTTAGCATGTTTAACAGTAGAGCTCGGATGTCAGGACACAAAGGTGCCACTGGCAGACGCTATCAGTCCATTTATGAGCTTACTGCACCCACCAAACCATGATAAGAATGATGTGAAGGTTGACCACACCACCGGGGTCTACGTCCCCTACTCTTTTAGAGATGTTAGAGATGACTTATAATTACCTGGGTCACCCTTTTGCTCACTAGGCAAGTGAACTATAAAAGTTACTTGCCAAGCAAGAAAATCTACTGGTCTTGGACTAACAGATGGGATTTTTTATTTTCAGAAAACTAAAACAGCTTCAGCTGTTTACAAATGCTACCACGATACTCTCACCTGCAAATGATAAATCAACAGGAGCCCAAGATGCTGAGGTGTACAAGAGTCAGCTACAGTGCTGTCCCTTAGAATTTCCTATGTAGTAATAAAAAGGAAAAAATTGAAAATTTGAAATAACTACTATCTGTTAAGAGGGAAAAAATAATCATGAATACCCTTAAATTAACTTTGCAATCCATTAAGACATTAAACATTTCTCACGTTCAACGATGGTGCTTCACTGTGGTGGACATCTGCTTCCTGAAAGATAAAATTAGTACTTAGTCATGTACCTATGTGATCACCATCAGGATCCACCACCTACCCTCCCCTAACTCAACATTATGCCCTCAATAAGAAGTAAGTGTTACATTGCATTAGGGGAGGGGTGGGTGGTCAGTTCCAGGGAATCTTATACTAATCAACTGATTCACCAAGAGCCGTACCTTCCCCTTCCTTAACTCAATATTTTGCCCTACGTACAAAGTCAGTGTTAAGACAGAATCCATTAGGAAATTGAGCAATTTCAATTTTCAGTGGGCAAAAGCTTGTACCACAATAATAAGCATTTCAAACATATTGCATTCATTCTTACACTTTTCAAGGGTAACAAAAAAGAAATAAATGTACAAAGTTATATGACGTAACTCCAAAGAACAGGTTCTCATGGGAGCCCAAGAAAAAAAAAACTTGAAAAGCTTCAAATTTCACTTTAAACGAAATCTTATGAATGATGGTTACCTGTGTTTTCTCAATTCTTGTGAAATTTGAAATTTATTTTCTCGGGTTTCCATGAGAAATTACCTTTGGTGTTATTACAGATAACTAATTACATCTATAGCCCTTGAAAAGTGTGAAAAAGAATGCGATATGGCCTAAAGTAAATTGGTACAAGGTTTTTGTCCACTGAAAATTAAAATTGCTCAATTTCCTGATGGATTCCTTCTTTCAACATTCTTTCAGGGATGGGTGGGTGGGCAGTTCCCAACGAATAGCCTACGTTATTATTCTTCCATGACTCTGAGGCTTTCTAGTCACTCTTCTATATTTGGCTTGGTTTTCTTTGTGCTCAAGTCTCTTTGGGAATTAGGAGACAATCGAGTTGAGTAAAATTTGGAATTTGTCTGCAAAGCCTAGATTAGATTTAGTTTTAAGCTTATTTATGAAAAAGTCAACTGAAAAAAGTAACGCAAGACTTAAACTTAATTTGCATTTGTAAACAACAAAACTTTTTCGCCGGTTTTATCGATAAATTCAAGTAAAAAAGACAAAGCTTTACCTGTGAAAACTTCCACCCCGAGCTTCGTCACTTTCTTCGTGTATTTTGGAAACAGCTTGCTTGATTAGTTGTGAAATTTCTTTGTTTGTTACGGCAGCAAACCGGGAAGGCATTTTGCAACTTACGCGAGTTTGGCGTCTCTCGCTCGGATGAACTGGAGGTGAATCAGTGAATAGTGCAGGATATTCAATGATTGAGTAGCCAATCAGAGCGCGCGAAAAACACTATCCCCTGTTTTAGTATATACTAATGTGGGATATTACAAAAGGTGACACAACTACTTACAGTTGTTTGAGTGAGGACTCTAATCAGACCATTGACTGTGTCAGGATGAGAAGAAAGAAACAGCAAACCTAAGAAACACAAACATGAAGTACATAATTATTCACAGTTATAGTTCAGTTTAACTGAAAATCTATACTTTGTGATGTCACTGAAGTAATGATTGAGAGGTGATAGAGTTACACAGCTTTCTGAACAACAGAGAAACTCTGAAAATGACTACCACACAGGTTGTTGAAACATGAGTCAGTGAGTCACTAGTGATGTCCTTTCAAGATGAAGGAACATCGAAACCCTCATGGGTCTGTTACCACTGAGGGCAATCACATACCTCTTTGTGACTGTAGCAAGTAAAAGAAAAAGTCTCTGATTGGAGCAAACACAGCAGGATGACATCCAGTGGGGGAAGACATCACAATAAGAATTGACTCCAAAAGGCGTCTGCAGAAAAAAATATCCAACATTTGAAAATAAGCGCATTACACAAATGACGAATAAAAATTAATTAAAAAATAATATAAATTAATAATAAAAAGGAATAGGGACAACAGCAACAACAAGGACAACAGGGAACAATAGGATACCAGGGACAATAGCAAGAACAAGAATAACAGCAACAACAGTGAAAACAAGGGCAACATGGACATCTGGGACAACAGGGACAACAAGGACAACAGGGACAACAAGGATGACAGGGACAACAGGCAACAGGGAAAACAGCGGCAACAGGAAAAACAGGGGCAACAGGAACCACAAGGACAACAGGGACTGCAGGGGCAAAGGGGACAACAGGGGATGCAAAGACAACAAGGACAACAGGGATAACAGGGGCAACAGGGACGACAGGGACAACAGGGACATGGCAAAATAATATATCTTCAGACTCTTGCTAAGAAATTTCATGCAGATGGTCTTTTTGAGTTTTTGTAACTCACCGGTCTTTGAAGAAGTGGAACATTACAGGGTAAGGATCCTTGGGAGTGGCATCAAAACCTGTTATCTTTGCTGAGGTGGGAAAAGCCTTTACAGGAGACTGCACCTGTGAAAAGAAACAAAATAATGAATTTAGTGATAGCAATAATAATGATAATGATACTGATAATGAAAATAATGATAATACAACACAGTCCAAACCGATGTATGAAAACAATCACTTGACAGCTTTTTGGGATGTTCCAGTATATTCTGACCAGACAGAAGTCAGAGCTACCAGACTTGATGCAAGAATTGTTGACAGAGACAGAAGAAGGATAACACTTTTGGAGATGGGCTGCTGCTGGGTAGAAAATCACCAGCAGAAGGAAGAAGAAAAAACCTTAAAATATGCCCCACTACACATGCAGGTAAGAGACAGCATCCAGGTTTTGAAATAATATATTGCAATAATATTGTAATTGACGTCCTGGGTTGAAATTCAAAAGGTCTAAGAGACAATATGACATCAGTAGTAGTAGAAGAGAGAGGCAAACAAATGTTGAGAAGAATGCAGAAAGCTGTTCTACATGTAACTAGCAGCCTCAAAAATGAAAGATCATTTAAAATTTTATGCAAGGACCGCAAGTGACCATAAGTGAAGAACAATGTGTTTTCTTTTTTTAATGTGATTATTATGATTTTTTTTATTTTTTAGACAGACTCAACAAACAATAAAAAACAAAATAACCTACCGAAAGAACAAAAAAAGGCACCAAATTTATACTGGGTTTATGAATATAAGGTTGCATTCGATTGGGAAATCCGGATTTCAGATTTTGGAATCGAAAACAAAATCCGAAAACAGATTTCACCTCTGATAAAGCTGTCCTCAGGGTGGATTTCAATTGAGAAATCCAAATCTGGATTTCATGGATTTCCTTTTTACCATCATTCGATTGGGAAATCCGAAAAAGGATTCACAAAACTATTCTTGTGAACAACGGCATTTTTTGGCTAACTATGTGTGCTTGTGCAAGACTGCTGTTCTTAAGGACAGTTTTTCAAATCCTTTCTCAGATTTCAAAAACAGATGCATCAAAATCCGTTTTTGGATTTGGCATTCGATGGCAAATCCGAAATGGATTTTAAGATCTAAATCTAGATTTCCCAATTGAATACACCCAAAGTATGCTTTCAGCAACATTTGGATCACTGTTTAAAAATCATAATGTCTTACATCAAGTTTGTACCACTGATACAAATTGACCACTTACAATCAAATTCTTTGCCTGATATAGGAAAACACAAATCTCCTCAAAGGTGCTGGAAATTATCTCCAACTTCTCAGTATCAAATGCTTGATCTCGTTCAGCAGTAACCATTCCTGATGTTGCCATGGTAACATCACCTTCTGGTGACAATATACCAGCTGTCTCCTTGGGCTCAGTGCCTTCTCCAGCTGAATCAGACTCGGCTTCTGGAGGTCTCGAACTGGATGTGGTCTCCACAATCCTGGACACAAAGAGAGAATAAACAGTTTTTATGCACAAATTACTGTAGTTTGTCTACCACACAAAATGCAAAAAATATTTATTCTCAACCAAGCAACAAAAAATTATGTAATTCACCATTTTCACTGAGAGCATAATACACTTTGCTTATCCACTGTCCCACAAATTTTACATAACAATAACAATTTCTCCTGGGTATATTTACTGTCGTTCCAAGAGATATAAAAAGACAATGGTTACAAAAAGAGGAAAATTTTGGGGGGTAAATAAGGTGCATTATGGTCAAATGAGATTAATCAGAATTTTAGATTACAGACAATCAAGTCTGGGTGGAAAGAAGGTTATCTTTCTTACTTGTCTACAGTTTTCTGAACAAGTGCAAGCAGTTCATACAAATGAACTTTACGAGCTAGGGAGGAGGCAGCTTCTGCTACACGTACAGTCTGAAAAAAGATTGTCAAAAGAAATCAAGATTAACAGGAGCTCTATAACAGTGTTATTAATAGGAGTTTGTGTTAAACTAATGTTTCAGTTTGCATGTCATGATCATTAACTATGTTTGCCCAATATATAAAAAAAAAATACAGAAGCTACATTACACAAGTAAAAGGAACAAAAGTGAAATAAAGTATTTTTTTTTTCATAGTTTTGCGACTGACCTCGAGGGCTCCATTTCAGCTTTATGAGAAAATTACAAAAAAAATACCAGATGCAAGTGCTCTCATAAAGTTATAAATGATACACAAATCTACCTGTCAGCAGTGATTTTGCATCTTGTAAGATGAAAAAAATTAACCTTGATTTAGCTCCTTTGAATACCTGATCTGCCAGAAGAAACTCCACAAGTAGTTGGTAGCTCTTAGATTCTTGTTTGATATCAAGTCCTTCATCTTCATTTTCCTAAACAGATCAAAACAAAATGTTGTTAATAGTCAATGAGCTCATAAGTTATTTGAATTGCCCATGAAAGATTTGGGGTATTTTAGTAAAAACCATTACAACAGAATTCATTGGAAAATTGAGTAATTGTAATGTTCAGTGGACAAAACCCAGTACCAGGATAATTTCAAACATATCGCATTTTTTTTTTATACTTTTTGAGGCTATAAAAAGGTTCTTATGGGAGCCCGAGAAAACAAATTTTCAAAGCTTCAAATTTCACAAAATGAGATCTTATACATGACGATTTTACCTGTGTTTTCTCAATTCCTGAGAAATTTGAAATTTATTTTCTCGGGCTCCCATAAGAAAGTCTTTGGTGCTATTAGCAATAACTAATTACATCTATAGTCCTTGAAAAGTGTTTGTGAAAAGAATGAGATATGGCTTAAAATATGGTACAAGGTGTTTGCCCACTGAAAATTACAATCACTCAATTTCCTGATGGATTCTGTCATAATTGTTTTGATACTGAATGAAGAAATGATGATGAAATAGTGATCAAAATACCTTGTCACTGACATCCCATCCAAGAAAGTGCTCCATTCCAACAGACCAATCTGTGGTGTTGTCGATGGCTGCAAAGGTAAAGATCATTACTAAGTAACTAACAGTGATTTTGTTACCCCCACATCCTGTAGCGCTGACACATACAAATTCCCATCCAGGAAAAGTTGAAAATCACTTTCAATTTTATTTTTTACTTTTTTCTCCACTCAATATTGTATTTAGTTTTATATGAAATTTTTGTAAAGCGCTTTTGATCACATCTGGAAAGAGCGCTATAGAAATTTTTAATTTATTATTATTATTATTATTAAAATAATTAGTGCACCTCCTGTAGGATGTAAAAGATTGATTGACTGAGCATCCCGAAGATGATTTTGAAAAATATCCCATAAGTGACTTAAAATCTAATTCTGTAATAAAACACTGAACTTTTCAGGAGCCAAACCTAATACTTTGATAAAGTACATAAAAAGTTCAGCGTCTGAATTAACAATTAAGAATGCATGTTTCAATTTGTGATGGCTCAGGTGTTCTTCCTGCCTTGCCTGGCTGGGAATTTCAGCTTTGGGGCAGCTTTGAAACGGCTTTGATTGAGATGTCAAAGTTCTTATTTCCTGAACCTAATGCATAAATTATTATCGCACATTTTGCAAGCATTTTGACCGAAATGAGCATTTCTCTCCTTTTGATTTTCATTCAGCTGGAATAAAGTTTAGGAACTGAATCAATTTTGCAGATCATGCAATAGGTCTCAATTCGAATTAGAGTTCGGCATCTAAAGCAGGCTTAATATATTAATTTCATAATATTATTAAATTGTTTGGCATCTGAACCGGGCTTAATATATTTAGAATTCGCTAGAGAAAGGTTTCTGAAGAAGTTTTTGAATGATCAAACAGAAGCATCTTCAGCCAAACACTGTAAGTTGAACAACTGGGGAGGTGGACAGTCCTTTATGCCAAATAAATAGCTCTGTCTATTAGTCAGATAGTAATTTGTAGTGCTATCCATTTTGTGAACAACAGGGGCCAGAGGTTTTCAGAGTCTTCTGGAATTGAACAAAACTAAAAGCATAAACAGACTGGTTACTAACCTTGCAGAATGAGTAGTTTCATTGATGATGACATGTGCTCTGTGGTGAGGAGTTTACCAAGAGCTTCCTGAACCCCTGCATCCTAATAAAGTGAACCACAGATTTGTCTAAACAATCCAGTTTCTGAATAATGTAAATCAAGGTTGAACATTCTCAGATGCTAGTATTAAAGCTGATTGTTTGTCATTAAGATTCTCCTTTCTTTTTCTTTTTTACCCAGAAGGGTGCAGTTACATGTTAATTGATGGAACATTTAAAGTCTAATCTTACAGTACCAGCTTAACCCTTTGAGCCTCAGTATCAACATACAAATTCTCCAAACTGATTTTCATACATTTCCTTAAAGAATTAGTTGAGAGAATTTGACAAAAGATCAAAGCATTTTCCCTTTGGTGATCATTTTATTTATTCTCATAACGTATCTCTTGACAACGTATGGATATTGTTAGGAGAAAATTGATCTTGGTCACTATTGACTCTGAAAGGGTTAAGGGTAATAAAACAAAAAAAAAATTCTGGTTACAAAAGTTTACAAAAGGAAAATTAACTTACTATAAGCACAGAAACAATATGTGTCCCACATGAGGACAAGGCACCAACCAGCTTAAGTCCTGCTTTAATCAAGCGAATATTGGCCTGTGAATGGAAATACTCGAAAGTGACTTCATATTACAGCGACAGAGGTTGCTATATGTTGTATAAAATACATGTAACACCCGCAAGGGTGTGCTCTAAGAGACATTGAAGGGAGCCCAGTGCTCTGAACTTGTGAAATCCAGGGTGCCCAGCATATGATTTGCATGAAAAAAAGTAAGATAATCTAGTAGCCCGAGAACAAAAATATTCTATAATAATGTATGCAATTGGTTTGGTACATGAAAAGTCCTGCATCTGAATCAAAGCCATTCCAAAGTCGATCCCAAGTCAAAATTCTTGGCGGGGCTAGGCAGGAAGACCAGCTAAGCCATTTCAAACTGAAACAAGTGTTTCTAATTAATTCAGATGCGGAACTTTTCATGTTTTTCATTCACTGTATTAGGTTGGAGTCCTGAAAAGTTTGGCATCTCAATGTCTTAATGCAACCAACTTAATGTCTTTTTAAGAACGCCATGATGATGATGGCTGCCGATGTTCAAAGCAACAGGTGGTAAAGAAAGCTACCAATAGGCGTTAAAAGTGTGCAATACTACATGTATAACTGGAATGAAAAGTATGACATCACTACATACTTTCTACGGGAAAAGGCAACTAAAATGTTTACCTAATATATTTTCAAAGAAAAGGTTCACTACCCTTTGGGCTAATTCCGGCCTTAGAGCTCCAAGCCTTGCTGAATCCCTCATTCATACCTTAAACATGCTTCATTCCCTCACACAGAGTGTGCCATACTTTTTTTTAATGCAGGAGAATGTATTGATTTAGTAAAAACTTACAGCTATAGGAAGTTTCTGAGCCATCTCTATATCAAGTGAATACATGATCCATTCAATCAGCTTTTTCATCACACCTATGTAAAAGAGGCAAAAATTAAGTGGTCAGACAAATTAATGGAGGAGAAGAATAAAATTTGCATGGAAAAACTCTGTCATAAGAGCTCATGAACATGGATGGTTGTTGAGGTCAGGAAGTGGTAACATTTTTTCTTACTTAACGGTTACTAGTGGTTGATCTTTTCTTTTCTTTTTCTTTCTTACCTGTTACAAGTGGTTGATTTTGTAAATGTCATATATTCACACTTTTAAAGCTTTATTGACTTATTTATATACATCTAGTTTTCTAATTATTTGTAATTTATCACTGACTGCTGTACCCCTGTATCTCTGCCCATCTCGACTAGCACCAGCTATTTGCGGGAGGAAATGGTCTTTATGTGAATGTTAATTGTTAATAATAAAGTGTGTGTACTTAAACTAGAAAAAAGTACAGCATGTAAGATACAGTTTTGAGTTACAGCAACACACCTTCTCTCTGTTCATTCCTTGTAAGATAAGCCTGCAAAAAAATAAAAAAATGTACTACAGGCCGGTGTACATGTACAGGCAAAATTATCACTGAAGGTTTTCGCACATTTTCTCATATATCTTTTGGAGCTATACATGAGTTCTACAGAATACATCAGCATTAGCATTGTTATAATAAACGTGCTATAAAACCTGGGATTTCATTAGAAGCTAAGACCAGAATACTTGCTTTAGTATACTCTGTGTACAGTATAGTACCTGCCCCGCCAAACACAAAAGTCGACTTTCAAACCAACTTTCCCTGCCTAATCAACCTTGGGCAATCTTTAATTCACTTTAAAAGACCTACAAAAGTCTTTAATTTTTGCACATGTAAGCATTGGACTTGAAAACTCACCAGTCCTGGAACAAGAAGTTTGGGAATTTCCTCAAGTAGCTCAATCCATCTGCGGAAACAAGGGATATTCAGTGGCATCCACATTTCAAAAGTTTCCTTTGCACAGATTATTAATAATAATTTTGAATGCAGAAAATTATCAGCCAGAAAAAATGATGTTGTAGAACAAGGTGAGAAAAAAATTAGGTCTTTTCAGGGTA
Organism: Porites lutea; assembly: GCF_958299795.1. NCBI lineage: Eukaryota > Metazoa > Cnidaria > Anthozoa > Scleractinia > Poritidae > Porites > Porites lutea. The sequence continues at coordinate 10,235,522 of NC_133202.1, read as the reverse complement.
ACATTTGGAATAATAAACTTGTCTAAAACAGGGTCCAATTTAGAGGTTTGGGTAGCACATATATCCTCCTAAAACCTAACCAGGCATTCCTGGGGAGCTACATTTGTACAACAAGTTGAAAAAATGTTGAGACACTCCGACCTTTTTCACTTCCAAATGCTGCTAGTCACACATCTGTGTATTAAAGATATAACACTGCATGGTTTGTTACTGCCATTTTTGAAAAATGGGCCAGGTATTATGCATGGGAAAATCATGGACAGGCCATTTAAGCACAAATAAGTTAGAGTGTCTCAAGAATTTTTGCATTTGGCTGTATCCTCACACGTAGGTTATAAACAAGATTCATTGGATCATGTTTCAAGGAATGCAGGCTGCAAGTAAAGGAATAATGTCATAAGTGTTCTATAAAGCAATGGAAAGGAGGGATCACTAATATAATTTATTATTCCTAAAAAACACGAGCATCAACTCACTTTAAATTTCTCTCAGAAGTGCAACACAATTCAACTTGCTCAAACAATGCTTGTCCCTAAATTCGTTAAAACACAAGAAAAATTATCACTTAAACAAACCAAAGACAAGTGAGAAGAAAAATAACAAAATGAAAAGTTAGACTCAAGATGTCGAATTTTTAATTAGAGACAAGCTTCACATACCAAGTTTGTTTGTTGTTCATCTGGTGAAGCTAGGAAAAGAAAAAGAATATTAATTAATTATTAGAAGAGGCTTTGCATTGAAGCTATGGCTCACATGTATGCAGACCAGTGGTGAACTGTGTCATTGATTAAGTACTGATTTAGGACACTGTTTGCTATTCTTTGTATGGAAAAGGCAGTACCTTCTGCCTCATCTCCATTTTTCAGAAACCAAGGGGCAGTTGGTTGGGTCAGGAGAAACGGCGCAATGAAAGTTCTCAAACGTGAGTGGAAGAGCAGGTTCTTCTGTTGGTCCCCCAACCCAATTAATTAACTCTGGGTATCCCAGGATACCTCATTTTAAGACCTAAATTACTAGTCCACCCTGGGAGATCAAACCTGTGATCTGCTGCTCTGCAGACCAGTGGTCAGTTGTTCAAAAGGTTTATAATACTATCTACTGGATAAATCTCTATCCAGTGGATAATGCAAGTGGTTTCCCTATTTACTTATGCACTGGATAGTGTTATCTTATGTTTGAACAACTGGAGCCAGCCCTCTACCTGAGCTGTCATAATGATGAGGAACATTCATCAGACTAGTCTTCATCATCATAGACTAAGAAAGCAAAAAGGAGTTTGAGGAAGATCTTACTTGATTCATCCCCTGCTTTTACTACTGCTTTTTCATGTTCTGTGCAATCAGGAGGACTGAAAGCCTGGAAAACAACAACAATAACAACAATGACATTCTAAGAAATATAAAGACAAATCTTTAATTGGTCTGCAAGCAGCCTCAACATTGGCTAGTGGATACAAAATAAGATCTACAAATGTATTAATTAATTTTAGTAAATGCCTACCAAGGAACCTTTAAGTGACTTAAAACGTTCCACCCAAAATTCAATTTTTTTTCATAAAATTCTAAGAAATAAATAGCACTGCCTGTACGCAAAAGTTGTTCAAAATATGTGTCATTTGAGTGGTAACACCATGTGATTTTGTCTACAGATTTATAAATCACATTGATCAAAGAATCCGTTCACAATGTGATCTGGAAGTGAAAAGGTTTAACCACTTATTTGTTCTAGTTACATGCATCAAGTCTAATAACTCCACTTCCAAGCAGGCAATAACATAAGGAAACAATGGGAAATTAACAACAAAGTCATGGTTGGATGATTAACTTACAGCCAAAGGTGATAAGTCACATTGATAAGGATTGAAACTGACAGATACTGACATCCACGCATCTTCACTGTACAAATCCAGATCACTAAACTGTACATCCTGAAACAAGTCAACACCAAAATTTTATCATTCCTTTACGTTAATTACAAATTAAAATAAAATAAATGAATAATTTTTTATTAATTGATTATTAAGGGCATTTTATTAATCATCCAATAAGAGAATTTACACAAGCTCCATTTTCCTTGTAACTTATTGCATTCTTTGAGTTTTAATATCTTCCATTTTGATGTATGAAGCAGCTCCTAAAATTGAAGTGTCATAAAGTCTGTAGAGCAGAAATGGCCAGAAATGCTAATATGATACCTAAAACTAAGTTAAAACAATAAATAAAAATAATTTATTTCTTATACTCACAGCATCATCCAATGTTCCATCATCCATATCCTAAATTCAAAAAATTAAAATTTGTATTAATATAAATTTTGTATAAAAAGTCCCTACAAGGTTTTCAAAATTTAAGTCCACTTGGAAACTAACCTCTTCATCACTAAGAATCTCTTCATAGCCATCCTGTAAACAAAGATAATAAAGTGTAATGTTAAGATCACACTGGAAAAACTCTACTTGATACTGTATGACTCAAACACATTGAATGTACATGCAAAACTGTTTCCTGCCAAAATTCTCTGAGCAGGAGGAGACTTTTGACATTACAAAATCTACCATGTGAGAGTACCCACCAATGTTTACCACTCACTAAGATTTACTTTGATGCATAAAACTGTACATGTAGAGGTTTTTCTTCATGGGCAGTATAACAAATCAACTAATGAATGGTCTCTCAAAAACTAATTAATTTTGTTTCCTTTGAACCTTAACATTTCCTTCAGCTCTGTCTCAGGAGACATTCTTGAAAAACAGAATTAACTGTTTCTCTCAGGGTTGTCATCAAGTCTTTCAAAAAGGGGGCAAACAACCACCCAGGTGGCTTGACATGTTACTGCCACTTAAAAGAAAAATTAATTTTTAACAATTAATAAAAAATAATGTAAACTTGTAGCCAACAAGTTACAGCAAAGTACAGGGTTCATACAGATTTTTGGATCCAAAATTCAAGACTTTTTCCAGATGTTTTTCAAATTAACAATATTATTTCTTTTTCCAGGCTCAACATTAAATAGGTGATCAAAAGAGACCGCAAAAACACAAGAAAAAAGCTTTTTTGATGATGCATTGCAAACGTAAAGGCGAGATTGAATAAGCTTTGACCAACACACAAAAAAATTTAACTTGTTATGCACTTGTTGTAGCTTTCCAAAAAAACACACGACTTTTTACCATTTTTTCAAGACATCTCAATTTTGCAGACTTTTTCCAGGTCTGGAAAATTGCTGGGCAAATTTCAAGACTTTTTCAAGAATTCAAGAGTCTGTATGAACCCTGAAAGAAGTCCCTGAAAGCCTGGTTTAAATCTTGTAATGAGTTATTGTAATCTTGCCCAATAAAAAGTTTACACGTACGAGAAGTCAGCTCAGCAAATACAAATGACTTAAGAAAACTTTAAAAATAGCGTGTAATTTACCAACCTGGTCCTCAACATCATCCTCATCAGACATAAACAAGTTTGATGGAGACCTGTCAGGAGTAAGTGGCTCAAACAACTCATCCTGTGATTGATTCCCAGATTCCTCTTCAGCAGGTTGCTAAGAAACATTCAGACAAATTTGTCATTTTTTGAAGTCTTACTCTAAAAAACTTCACATTCTAAGGAAGTTCCGCTTTTTTAGGAAACCCATAAAATCTCAGTAAAAAAAAAACAAACAAAACATTCTATCAACTTGTGGGTAGAAAGGGACTAAGGCTATTCCCACTATACTGGATACATGAAGCTTTTCATGCTGACGCAAAAAGCTATCCAATATCGTATGAAAATCTTTAAAAAATATGATCCTCCACTTTAGAGATTGGCCCGACACAGCTTCGACCTGTTATGGAAATCCTGTTAAAATCACCATTCTTATGTGAGAACAGAGGCCCTATCTGGTATGGTTTTTGTGACGGCAAAAAAGCTACTCGGTGTGATGTAAAAAAAGCTTAAGAGAGCTACATGTATCTGCTGTGGGTTAAAAAAAACTTAAAACAATCATACAAACCTCCTCCCTGGGTGATCCTGGTGGGGTAGTTGGTTTAGCAGCAGTACTCTCACCAACAGTAGCCGTGACAGTTGTGGGTGATCTTGAGGGTGACCTTGTGACTGGTGGTGATTTCATAGGGGTCCTCTCTTTCTCCCTAATATTTCTCCTGTCATCCCTTCCAGACAAATGGTCCTCATACTTGTCCCTAGAGTCTGACAGTCTCTCAGAAGTTCTTTCACTTAAGCCTCTCTCACCAATGCCAGAGCCAAAAGGCCCTCTTTCAGCACTCCTTTCTCTTCTCAGTGGTCTCTCATGAGCTCTTTCAGCTCTTTCTGGGACTCGTTCAGAAGGTACCTTCTCAGATGCCTGGTCCATTCTTTCGGAATCTCGCTCGGGATGCTTTGGTTCTACTTTAATAACTGGCCTCTCCACTCTTGGTTCAGGGCGTGGCTCTTGAGGACGTTGGTTGACATCGGTAAAGAAACCATACAAGCTAATGGTGATTCTGTTGTACCATCCACGCAACACAACAACATCAGTGGCACCCTGACGACAATATAATGTCCAGTCAAAATAACAAGTTTAACTTGTCAAATAAAGAAATTCCATACTGATGAAGTCTCACTACCCAGATGCAGGTAGTATTTCTCATTACTTGAAGCAAATTTCCCTTGCCGCTCGGCAAATTGGAAGCACTACCCAGATCTGGGTAATGACATGTCATCAGTATGGAATTTCTGTACTCGTTCCTCCAGGGGCGGATTCAGGTTTTTTCTTAGAAGGAGTGCACCACTAAGAAACTACCATTTTTTTTAACTACCATTCTTATGGTGTTTAACATAAATTCTTCAACCCTGTCTCTTGTGTTACTTCAACACCAATAAACCACAAAGACAAGTTTTTTTTTGGTGATATCCAGTTGTATTAGAAAGCCTCAGGTGATCTCGGGGGGGGGGGGGAGGGGGTGGTGCACACCTCTTACACCCTCCCCCTAGACCTGCCCCTGTCCTCAGATGTCATTTCATGGGGGAACCAGTGGTGGCATTGAATTGGCTTTTTGTCAGGCTATAATTCGGGCTAACCACCTGATTTTTCTTTGGGAAAGACTTTGCTAATACGCCGATGGAAAAGAAAGATGGATTGCTTTTGAACCAGCCTGAAGAAAAAGAAAAGCAAGAGAAAGAAAAGAAAAATTCTCAAGTACAACTCACCTTAGAATTTGTAACCATCTGGAAGTTGTTTGGTTCTTTGTATTCAAGTCTATGTTGGAAAATAGTTAAAAGTAATAAGAAAACACATTCAGAGTAACTTGAGAAAAATTTTGTTATCCACTAGTCCTTCGGATAAGGGCTTAATTAAATTCAGTTGTCCGAAACCTAAGAGTTTTTGTCCAAATGGTTTTGCTCGAGACTTGAAACTCAAAAACAGTCGGCCCAGTCTGGTGACTAAGGCCAGGTTCCTAAGCCTGAAATGGAGCGAAACAAATGAGGCGGCCGTGGAATGGCGAAGTTAAAAGGAATATTAATTTTGACCTTAGTTTGTCAAGTATGAGGTTTGCTTTTATAACTATAAGATAAATTTCAGTTCCACTCTAATTTGAAGTCAATTTTCAACTGTCTCTGTATTTTTTCTAATTAAAAATGTGCTTGTCCCATAGACAACTCATGTCAAAGGTTAATATGTCTGAACTAAATCAATTGGACATAGGTTATGGTGTACCCTGATATAACATAGAAAAATAAATGGACACTCTCTACACAACTAACATTGCTTTTCCATGTCCTAAAACAAGCCTTAATTTGTATTCAGAGAAAAACACAAAGGAAAGAGCAAACGAAAGCACTTACTGGCCAAGTCTTTCAAACACCACATCTGAAGGTCGGTCAAGATTACGAATGAACAGGTCCAGCTTAAAAGATGGTGGATGGGTTTCCCTACAAGAAATAACAAAAAGAAAGAAAAAAACAGCATATTGGTCAAATAAACCTTTGGTACATATGGCTAGAAAAGGTTTCGCATGACACTAAAATCAGTAAATAGCCATTAACACTGTATTATATTGTGTGGGTAAAAATCTGAAATTTTTCAAATTGATTATTGTTCATTCACCAACTGTTTTAATGGAGTACGTGTAAAATACAGGTAAAAGGTGTACTTCAGGTATTAGAAATTCATGGGTGATTGGGCATATCATTACAGCATGAATTATAGGCAAAGTAAGGATGTGCTTAAACAAGACGTGTGAATATCATAAAATAATATTAAGTACTAACCATGCACATATCAAAAAAATAGAAGAACCTGTAAGGAACTACAGATTGAATGATGGAGACTTGTGAGATGGTTCTAACTTTTGAGTCTGTGACGGAAAAATAATATCCCATGGTGTGACCATTCAAATCAAACCTTCTCAGCAGTTCTTTCACATGGTATTGCTTCTTTAATACAGGTACACTGTATGTAGTTCTAACTTTTAAGTTGCAAGATTTCACATACCCCATTTTGTCCCTTTCGCTGACTGCGGCATGGACCCTGTGTCCAGCAGGTATCACTCTTACTTCCTGAATACATACAGGCCTTGGAAAGCTAACTAAATCCAGATGCATTTCCTATAAAGTAGTGGAGGCAATAAGAAAAGTATATTGCAGGTTTATTCTGTTCTCATTTTGAATCAGTATTTAACTTAGTCTGATTCAGATTTTGGTTTGTTTTCAAGCTCTAATTACTCATAGAAGTCTAAAGAAATTCTGGTTTAACCTAAGCACAGATTTACAGCAAAATTCGTTGTATTGTGCTGCACATATTGCAAACTTCAAAGGGATTTTGGGTTTGTCTGTTCCGTAAATCATTTTAGTGAAGGCGGGGTTAATGCACATCACAATGTAACGTACTCGCCCAGCTTGACTGAGAATGGCTCTAGACTGCTCAAGAATAGCGAAGGAAATGGCTAAGGTGAGTGGATTTTTTGTCAAATGAAGGAGGCAGGCGTTGCTTTCTTCTAGCAAGTAACAGGAATAAGAAACAAGGCTGTGCTCTAAGAAAAATTGAAAGGAGCCCAGTGCTCTAAAACTGTAAAATCTGGGGCCCCCAGCATATGATTCGTATGAAAAATCTGAGATTTTCTAGTCGCCCGAGGGCAAAAGTTAGGCGCCAGGGGCCACCAGGCTCTACCAGAGCACAGCCCCACTGAGAAAGACCAGAAAAAACTGCGAAGCAAACTTAACTGATTACTGCCCAAAACAGGATGATCACAAAGCAACAAACCTTGAACCATGAAACAAACAAAATGGATTGAAATCCACCAATCACAAATCACAAACCATAGCCTTTCGAACTCGTGCAAGGTAAACATGTGTTTTCTAACACAAGAACCCAGCGAATTTCGCTGTCAACTTCAAAACATACATTAAAATTTTGCTAACTTGAATGTCATAAAAGGAAGAAAGGAGCCCTGTATTATATTCTGTAGTTACATTGTATGCCAAAGACCCTAATTATGTAGTTATGCCAGAAAGGTCGTTTCAAAAATTCGGTCCTATGAACTTCTGACGTGGATTAACATTAACATGTAAGCATGCAGCTTTGAATTCGTCTTTGCTCTGTTTGCAAACTTAATAACCTGACGCACACTGCAACGAGAAACTTACACTGTGAACTTACAAATTATACTTGAACTAATTACTTGCTATGACCGTAGAATTGACGTGGAAATCATACGTGCATTTCCATTACACACTCAAAGGCCTAATGTTACTTTACCTCATTTTCTGGGTGGCTAAAAGTGTCACAAAATAACAAGACGGGCTCCACAACTTCAGGCAGAATGGCCGCCATATTGTTTCTTTTCACCACAATCCCCCGCGGCCATCCCTCGCGCTCAGAATGAGTGCCGTCATGTAACACGTATGAACCGTACCACAAAATATTAGAGCTCTTAGGCCAGCTCATATTTCTTTTTTGGTTGGGTTTTCTTTGCAGTCAAGTCTCTTCTCATACTCTTCTGCGAATTACGGGAGTCTTGAAAAATTTGCTATTAGTAATGTTCAAATTTTAATACTTATATCGAATGAGGGCTACCAAAGGGACCCATCACTCATCATCAGGCCCCGGTTGTTCAAACTTTGGATAGCCCTATCCATCGGATAAATCACTATCACCAGTGGATAAGTACCTTATTTATTCAATTAGCCGCCCTGGGCACTTATAAAATATTTGGACCTTGAGAGGGGGCGCTTATTAAGTTTTCACCATTTTGTGTAGTGTGTTTATTTTGCAACAAAACAATAAATACTAATAAAAACCAAAAACAAAAAAAAACAGCGAAGAGTAACAAAGCAAGGTTTCTGTGACATACTCCAAAGAAAACTCCCTCCTTGGGAAGTCTCTTATAAGTATTTATTCAATTTCAATCTCAATGTCACTCAAGTGGGTGGGGTGGGGGTGGGCACTTAACTGAGTTTGATTGGGAGGAGGAGAGGATGGGCACTTATCAACTTTTTCTGCCTTTAGGATGGGTGCTTATTCAAGGTGGGGGCTAATTCAAGGTTGGGCGCTTATTCGAATAAATACAGTATTAGGGAAACAAATTGCCCTACCCAGTGGATAGATTTTTATCCGGTGGATACCGTTATCCAATGTCTGAACAAGCGGGGCCAAGAGCCTGTATTATATTGTTGAACATTGAATGTCTGCTGGTAATTATGTCAAAATCCAACCAATAAACTCTCACTCCGATCTTCTGCCCTTTATACCAGGTTGGAGGAGGGAAGAGGGGTACTGAAGTATATTTCACAAAAATAAGAGAATTTGGATCTAGAAAAGGGTATCATTTCCAAGGAACCTGGCCCCAGTTGTTCAAAACCTGGATATCCCTTTCCACTAGATAAATCTCTATCCAGTGGATACGTATTAGGGAAACCAATATTACTGTACTACGCACTGGACAAGATATTTATCTGGTGGATAGCTAGCATTATCCACCTTTTGAAGGCCCCCTTTTGAACAATTGAGGCCTGATCAGTTAGTTGAAGATTGTAGTCTAGATTAGGGAAACTGGGAATTTGCACTCACAAAAATAAAATCTGCAAATCTAAATTTACCCATGACATCAACCCTGCATAGACCTCAGTATTTTCTGGAAAATAGGAACGGAATTTCACTTCTGGTTAAGCCCATCTGTTAAACAGCACTGAAATCCTTGTTCTGAGCCCCCACCTGTGTACCAGGGTTTGAGTATACGCTATGACTGGCCGTTGTCGATTTGCCAATCAGGTTGAGCCCACTGGGGCTCAGAACAAGGATCTAGGCAGTGCTTCTCCAATGTTACTAACCAGGGGAAGGTGCCAAAATGACAAACCCCACACATGACCCTCCAGAGAGTTTGCTCGCAGACTACAAAATTAATGACAAACTGAAGAAACTGTGAAAGGTTTGAACCCAGGAGTCATTTCAAAAGTGGGCCGAGTTTGATTGTCTGTGTGAATGTAGTCCTGAATAGGACTGTTGTTGACAGACAGTGACCGACACTTCGACAACCTGTGCGGTAGTCATCTTCAGAGTCAAAGTGAGTTGTATCAAGTCAGTTGGTGGTGTTATACTCTGGTTACTGATCTGATTGGTCAATTACATTGCGATGTTATTGGTCGTCTGTCAGTTAAGCCTTGATGTGATACAACTCACCTTGACTCTGAAGATCACAACCGCACAGGTTGTCAAAACGTCACTGTCAACAACAGTCCTATTCAGGACTACATTCAAGTGGACGCTCAAATTCAACCTACTTTTGAACTGAAGAAAGTAGCACGATCAGGTTGCAAGGATGCTCATGCCCATAAAAACAATGAACTGATGACAAAACTGAACCGTACCTCTCATTTACTTTTTCATTTTTCAGTGCTTCAGTGAAAAGGGTTAACCAGGCAAACACCCCCTAATATCTCTCCACGAGTATTGATATAACCAATCATGTGTCACTGTCATACGCCTGCACTGGTGAAGTCCGTCTGCAAAACAGTGCCAAAATCATTGGTCTAGGTCCCCACCTGTGTACCAGGATTTGAGTACACACCATGATTGGCCTCTTAAAAAAGCCACTGTCGATTTGCCAATCAGATTGAAAGGAAATTTGAGTCTGTTAAGCGCCCAGGACGAGGATTTCAGCACTGCTTTGCAGACATTACTAACCGGGTTAAATTACATCTGCGATGCAGGCCGTCATGTTTGGAGACTGGTAGGAAAATATCAGTGGGCCTAAACAGGAGTAAATGGTAAAAGCCTTTAATACTCTTCCCATCTCATCTGTTTTCAACCCGACTTTTAGAAGGAATGACTTACCCAGAGTTAATAGTTTACCTTGGACAGCTTTTACACACACCCTGCATGACTCTTCATTCCAAAAAGCAGTCACTAAATAGCAACAAGGAAAAGCCTTTTCCTCAGGCAGTGGTCGAGACATATTACATGAAGTATGTTGGTGTGGCTTTCAAATTGAATACCCATTGCAAATCAAAGGTTCTTCTGAATGTACTCAAAATGGATTAATTTTGGGATTAACTTTTACCGTCAACTTCGGACACCCTCATTTACAAAGTTTAAAACAACTCTCTTTATCACACCAAGAACCAACACAAAAAAATACAAGTTACATTTTCTCCTTTTCAACTTTTTAATATAAACATTATTTACAAATATATACTTTCATTTTTCCTCGTTTTCATTTCTACTATTATTTTTTTTATTACAAACATTTTCTGGATTGTTTCAAAAGAAGACACCTCCAATAAAGTTGCATTTATGTACAAAAGATGTGCTACATGGATCTTTGAGTAAGGGAAACTTGAGTAAAGCAAGTTTAATACATGGCAAAAAAGGAACAAAATGATTACATCATTTCCAATTCTTTGGTTAAAAGTTTCAATTAACCATTTTATCTTTAAAGTTAGGGGAAGGATAACAATGGCATCTCAGTCATCTTGTTCTCAGCAACATCTTCGTCCGCACACCATCTTCTATAGCTAAAAGACTAACCTTATTGATTACCTACATACAGTAGTCCAGTAGGGGCTCTCCAAAGCCTCATTGACATGGCTGAAGCAGCTTTATTTGCATGAAAGGAAAAACGACTGTTTGTCAGTTACAATGTTTCTTTGGATTGAGGAATAAAACTTGACCTTTCAAATAGTTAGACAAGTTTTCTAACATGGGTCAAGGATGAGAGTGCTGGCTTTGGGACTTTTGCTTGGTTTGTGAAACAGTAGAAAATAATGTGATATGTTTACAAAGGACCAAGGCAAAATCAAGATCATGTTTCAAGGAGCAATACAAAAAACAAAATATTATAAGAAAAAAAAAACATTGACAAGAGTCAAAGCCAGTATGGTATACTGTGAGTAAAAAAATGGCCACAAGCTTACATGACCAAAGCACAGCTGTTTTAAGACTTGTAAACAATAATTTTTTATTGTTTGCCACGTGTACCCAGAAGGCAACAAGAAAGCACAGCACAACCAACCTTTGTTGAACTTTGACACACAACTTACAGATTCAGTGACTACTACCCTATGAAAGTCTACGCAGTACTATGGAACTCCTTTTACTAAATAGCTTGAATAGGCAAACTACAAAAGTTTCTTACTTAACACCTACAAAATGTTTGAAACTTGTTTAAACTTTTCAAAAGGTCAAGTTTTTATATCCAGGGAATCTGATACTTTACCATTTAGTTTTTAGAAGTCTGTTCTGTGCACTGTTGACAATAACTTGCCGTAGGTACTTCCATCTTGATCTGCACCTGAAAAGGAAAAAGAAAGACGACGAGTGCGTGCTGCCAATAACGTATGAAAATTATACTGCTTATATTGTAGCAGGTTTTTTTGGTGTTTTTTTTGCTGATGTTTTTCATCTATTTTGTCTTGACCGTGAACAAGTCGAAACCTTAGTTGGGTTCATTCCCTGTACACAACAGATGTTCCATGGCATCGGCAATGCAGTTTACTCCACTTTTAAGTATAAATATTATACTTGGCCTGTGATACCGACATTTTGTTTTCATATTTACTGCACTCCGCTTTTTGAAGCTATCATCTGACACTTTGCACAGAATTCCAGTGACACTTTGCCATGGTTCACATGGAGGCAGACACCACCAGGAGTGGTAGAATTACGGGTTCTCTTGCTGGGTGTCACTTCCACCACCTCGCTAGCTTGCCGCTTCCTGCTTCTGGTGCTGTACTTTTTCCCTTCACATGTCTTGCTTGCTGTTCCCTCTTCTTCACTCTGAGATGACTGCACAAGTGACGACGTCAAGGAAATTCCAGGGATGGCTGCAACGCTCTTTATCAAGAGTGAAATCGTACTCTCATTGGCCAGCACACTGCGAAGATATTTCACCTCATCTGAAAGCTTTCTGATCATGGTGGTCATTCTTTCGTTTCGAGTTTTTAATGTCCTGTTCTCCTCTTGTAACTTTTTAGCATCATTCTCAAGTCCTTCTACGTATTTTTTCTTCTTTTGTCGGTTCTCCCTTGCTGCAATGGCATTCTTCTTGTTTTTTTCGATGATGGCCTGCTCCTCTTCAGACGGCAACAGTTTCTTGCCTTTTGGCAGAGCCGTTTGTACATTCGCTTTTGTGGTAGGATTAAGTACCGAGAGAGTCCCATAGCTCGCATTTATTGTTTCTTTTCCAGCTGGAGGTTCCATTGCGGGGATGTTCTCCCTTAAAAGCGCTTCCAAATCAAGGAGGTCTTCGTCGTTTAAACTGAAATCCTCCAGCTCGTCCTTCCAAGTCGAGGGAAAATCCGCCAAGAAATCTTCCATACCAGCATCCACCCCACTGTCCAGACTGTGGGTAGGAGACAACGAAGTCGATATTTCATCGCTGTAGGCTGGTTCACCACAAACGTCTATTTCCTCGTCGATCGGCAACTCTTTCTCTGGCGCCATTTTAGCTTCGTCTTCATCTACCGGCTTAGGCGGAAAATCACCGTGGAAGTCTTCCTCAAAAGGCATAACTTTGCAGTAATCGTGGTCCAAAGCAAAAGACATGTACTCTGTGCAACGTTGACTTCCTTTTCGAGGTCACTTAAGGCGATAATTCTTTTTAAGAAAGTGCTCAATCTCGACTCTACAAAAGTTCCTCGGAAAACGTATTGAAGACGTTTTGACCACGAGGAAAAAAACCAATGACGCTGAATGACGTCATATAAAAAGTGCGCAGACTCAATAATCATGTGATTTCACATGTGACCAATGGTGGTCAACCGCTGTTCAGAAGATAGCGTGGACGCGTATAAAGATGGCGGATGATTTGTTTTGACTGAGAACAAAGATTACTAGTAGTGAATACTTGTGAAAGTTAAATGTTTTGAAATCCATACTACCGTAGCAGCGATATGGGAAAATGAACCGTCTATTATTTCACTCTTTTCCGCCACTTCCATGTAAATATTGGGCTCTTACTTTTACAAGATTTCCGTCAAGATTGTTGCATAACCCTGCAAGTTCTGTAAAATGTTTTACTGCGCAGACAACTTCAGGGACATACAAGCTAAATATCAGAAAACATCTATCAAATCCTGATGCTCAAAAATGTCTCAGCTGCAATCTGAGAAGATATTTCACAGGTTTAACAAGATACTCACAGGTTGGAACAGTTTAATACCTCTTACATTAAAACTTAATTTTACAAATAAGCTTTTTAAAGCTGAATAATTTTGATTATAGCTGTTTTTAAGATGGTCAAGTTACATTCACGTAGAATATGGTACCCTTTGTGAAAATGACAGTTGTGCCTGGGAGTAAGAAATATTAATCACTGTACATTAAATTATGGTAGTTTGTAATAATATGTGACCTCTCTTTCAAAAATGTTCCTAGTAATGGATTGGAAGATTTTCAAACAAAATAGGTATCAGGTCAAATGGTACAAGGTATCAGTTGAAAAAAATGATACCCTACCCCCCGTGAGAATACATTGTCAGCAAGATTTTAGAGGATCAGGTTCTAGGTCGCTGAATACATGTATTTTTTACACTGACTTGAGCCTATAAGAACCTATTTTGCGTATTTGTTTTTTCCTCATTCATACACTGTACCTTCCCGTCTCTATTCTACCTGAGTACTCCCCTCTCTTCGTCACTGGGGTCTTCTCTACCTTGTGACAGAATGGTAGAGGGAGGGATTTCTGAATGTTCCTCTTCTGGGTCACCAATATTAATTTTTTAAAATATTTTAAAATTTGAATGTTATCTTTAATTACCGGTACGCTTCCCATTTTTTCAAAGGGCGAAGTTTCAGTAAAGAATGTTCATTATCCTTCATTGTATCAAGTTTATCTGCTCCTGAAAAGAGATGCTTATAAAATCGGTAAGAGAACAGTTTGCTTATTTATTTTTTTGTAATTTTAAAACAAATACTATCAATTCAAACTCTACAAGTTTGGTGTCAAAAATTTGTCGTTAAAAATGTCAAATACTCAAGAAGAAAATACAATATTGAAGGGACAATATTATTAATTTTGTAAATAGAGAATACTTCATGGAAAGTGCTGGCGTACGGTATTTACGCACGAGTTGTTGACGTATCAGAAATCGAACGAGTGAGCGCAGCGAACGAGTAAGATTTCTGATACAAAAACGAGTGCGTAAATATCGTACAAAGCACTTTCCATGTGGTATTGTGTTTATTATATACGTACCGAGACATTCATCATTTTGACGGCCTTTTTATTTTAAATCTTTCAAAAATGCTTGTTTGCCGCTACACACTTGCCGCAAAATGACAAAGAAAACGAAGTATCAGCTTTTTAGTACAAACGTTTGTTACAGTGGAACCCCGCTATAACGAACCTCGCTATAACGAAGACCCCGTTATAAAGAACAACATTTGAAAGCCCGGCAGATTTACAGTAAAATATGTTGAAACGAACCCCGCTATAACGAACCCCGCTATAACGAAATCCCCGCTATAACGAAAGATTTTGACGGTCCCAACGCACAATTTACCTCGCTATAACGAATATTTTGTCCTGTTGCTCGGTCGCAGTCAGTAACAACGACAGATTTGAGCGTAGAGTAGAATTCACAGCTTGCTTTATTCCGGTTTTCTCAACACGCGACAGAAGATAAAACGCTGTACAGATCAACAGTCAACAAATCCTTTGACAGCAACCTATCAGTCAACGGCTTATTATGTCATAGACATTGGCGTTATACAGTATTTCGACATCAATTAACTTCTGCTCTCTTCTTTGTCTCTTATTAATTCTATTAACTTCTTCACTTTCGAAGGCTTCTTGTGATAAAACAAATAAGTAGCCGGAATTTCTAGTCCAATGCCCTTGTTTCTCCGTTTACCAGTCACTTCCACTGAGATTTGTCCTCCGTGTTTTAAGAACAAGTGAAATACACGTGACAGTGTCAATGGCACATGAGATGATTACTACAGGAAACGACATCGATGATTTCCCTCGGATGTTACTGTTACTTCTGAATTTTAAAGTTTTAAATTGAAAATGTTCTTGAATTTTATGTCTCGATTGACAACCGTTGTACTTATAGTTTACAATATAAAATGAATAAAAGTAATGATTTCTACGTGTAGTATTGAATTTTTGGTAATTTTAAATTACCCCGCTATAACGAATATTTCTGTTGTTGACCGGATAATTCGTTATAACGGGGTCTTCGCTATAACAAAGACCCCGGTATAACGAACATTTTTTTCGGTACCGTGACACTTCGTTATAGCGGGGTTTCACTGTAAAAACATAAATGACGGTAAGGATATGAGGTAATCCAAGAACTATAAGTAATCTTAACTGTTTGTTGTCAATGCACAATTGAAAATGAGTGAATTTAAGTAAAATGGCCGGTTTCAATATAAGCTTAAGCTTAAATGAAAGGCGAAGTAGCTCCGACAAAAAGCACAACAAAAACTTACATCTTGTTCTGTTTTTCCCTTTCCGCTGTTGTTTCGCCGGCTCTCTACCGTTTTCTTTATCGACAGTGAAACAAACGAAACTATTCCACTCCATTTCCGAAATGTTTTTCACTTTTTTAGCGAGAAAAACTCTTTGAGTAAAATTTTTCTCGTTGAATGTGTGCGAAGCGGCGCTGCAAACTGCAATAAGAGGCGGGAATTTTGGCGCGAAACTCACACACCTCTGTGGCCTCTGATTGGACGTATCATTTTTCTCACACGTGAAAAAACATCGTTCGCGATTCTGATTGGACGTATCATTTTTTTTCACGTGTGAAAACCATCGTTCGCTCCTCTGATTGGCTAGAACTAATTTGCGTACGAAAATTTACGACATAGCTTTTTGGTGAGTATTTCTCAGTATGTATATAATAAAATGTTTTTCCTTACGTAAACTATCAGTAGGAAAATATTCTATCATCATTAGTGTACTATGGCCTTTTGTTGTGATTTGTTGCATTTTTCGCAGGTACTACAACTAGACTATTTTCAACAAGTCATCAGAGAAAGGATAGCCAGGGAGAACAACGACAACAAGGTGATCCCTTAACTGCCTGTTCACACTCTTGCAAAGCAAAATAAAATTTAATGGCCACTTGTACATGGCGAGACTGTGTCCAAAGCTGGAAGCCCAAAAGCTCTTTAGATATCAAATGTGTAGAATTTGCAGCAGTTAAGATTTGAGTAGAAAACTGATGATACAGCGGAACTTCCATTAATGGCCACTCTTCTACAATGGCCACTTTTTTGGTGGAAAGCCCATTTATTGTTTAAACCTCTCAACAACAGTCCCTTTCTACTGTCCTAAGGTGACCATTGAGGAGTGGTTCAACTGTGATTCCCTAAGTCTTTTACTCCTTGACCACGTTGTGGCACGAAAAATTGTATGGAGTCCTAGAACTCTCATGCAACCTATATCCAAGTGCCCAGTATTTGTACAAATTCTTACATTTCTTTTTTGTCCAAGTGTGAAAGTTAGTTGCCAAAGGCTGCTTGGCTTTCTCTAGTGTCTATTGATGACTACTCAGTGATATTTTTTTGTGTTTTTAAGGTAACACTCCAGGACCTTTTGATCCTGACCCCGGAAATCAAGGTGGATGGGTGTCTATTCTGCCCTGGCTGATGCTTGCAGTGTTCTACTTCTTGACGGCAGGGTCTGATCCTACCCCAGAGACCACATGGTCAACCTTTTACAGAGAAATGCTTTCTACAGGAGAGGTACTACGCTTAAGAAATATTAGAATCCCTTTAGAGTCAAGGACAAGGGCAATATTAAACTGTAAGTTTTTTTTGCCAGACATTTGAGAACTTGCTTCCACCACTACCACATTCTTGCTTAAAATTTGTAGCAGTGGCGGATCCAGGGGAGGGGCCCTGCCCCCCACCCTTATTTTTAGACCAAACTGAGACCTGAAGGGCCAGAAAAAATTTTTGGGAAACCACCCCCCCCCCCCCCATCTAAGGGTCTGGATGACCCCCTCCCCCTTATCTCAAGGTCTGGACCTGGCACAGCATAGTACAATGAGGATGACAATTTCCCACCAAAATGACGCTGGTTCATTCACCCATTCCTCATCTTAGAAAGATAAGCATGCTCAATGCATTTTTGACATATTATGAGCTAGGGCATAACATTTATGGAGTAGTAATAGACTTGTCCACAGTGTGAACATCGTTGATGATTTCAGTAATAGTAATGACAATGGATTATATGTTAATGACAATGTTAAGAGAGTACATTCTAGTCCAAAAAGGATGTCTGTTTCTTCATTAACATTACTTCCAGGTTGAGCATTTGGAGGTGCCATCAAGCCAGGACAGAATTTATGTGTTTTTGCATAAAGGAGCAATGGTTGGGGGGAAAGAGGTAAATTTGTGCGGATGTAAAATTAATTTAATTTACTCAGTTCACAAAAACTAAATTTCATCCAAAGAGTGAATGCCATCTGGTAAACTGGTGCTTGAATTGCTTCATAGTCATGTAGCAGTTGGAGAAATCCCATCAGAGTCAAGGCAGACTCAAATAGGAGCCTTGAAAAAATAATAGATTATTTACAATGCAAACAAGACTGATAACAACCTAAAATTATTACAAAATAAACTTAACCTAACTGATAAAAAAAATATATAAAATAATTATAACAAACAATAATTCTATAACCTCTGAAAATTAATAAGAATAGAAATATATGAATAAGAAGGCAGCTACGTGCTCATGGTAGGGTCAGTGTTGCTAAAAGTTGAAAATATCAAGAGCTTTAGTTTATAGATAAAAAGATTAACCTTTTTAAGATGATTGTATTATTTGTTATTTGCAGATAATGACCCATGGCCCACACTTTGTGTTTAGCATTGCAAGCCTTGACAGTTTTGAACAAAAGATGGCAGCCGCTCAATCTGACCTGCACATCCCATCCAGTGATTATATACCAATCAGATACAGGACAAAGAATGAACTGCTGTAAGCTCAATATCTAATTGAAGGGAAGATATATTATGATCAATCAATGATCTGAGGGGAAGGGAAATCATTTTTTACTTCAAGTTAGCAGGAGGTTTGAATCATCAAGGGCTCGTGTTTCTGAGAGTAAAATTACAGTAAAATTATGAAGGAAATCCAGGGGAAATAGCTTTATTTTGAGGGGGGGGGGGGGGGGGTAGCAAGGGGTCAGGTTATTGGGAGTCAACTGTATTAAATATTTGCTTATAATATATAGGTAATCTTTAAATTATAGAAATAAAGAACAGGGCAATATATTTGTCGTGGTTTCAGGATTCTTCCAAAACTGGATTATAAGAATTGCACAACTAAAGGACTGTACAGTGACTGGCCTGTGTAGATAGGGGTATCAGGAGGGCAGATGTGAATCATTTGTTGCTGCAGCTTATTATGCAATAATATATATTGAGGGTTTTGCGTCATAACAGATCTACTGCTCTGAATGCAGCTGTGTCAATTGCCATCCTGGGTATCATCTGGTACATGATTTATGGCAGAGGGAACAAAAGTGGAACCAAATCAGGGGGAATCCTTGGAGGAAATCCATTTGTAAGTTTGCTTGATTTAAACAAAAAGTGAGAAATGAAAAGTTGATAGTGGTGTATTAACAAATCAGGTTGGACAGCCCAAGGTTTAGTGATCTTCTCCCTAGAATTTCTCATGAATTTAATGACTTTGATTAGTAGCTATGTTATAAAGAGAAAAAAAAGAAGTTGCTCATAGTACTGCAATCTTTAATACATATAACAATTTGTAAGTTGGTGGTAATGTCATTTACCCTGGCAGCAATAACTGTGAGGATGCAAGCTAGGGGGCTTGTCATTTATTTCCTGTGAGGGAGGGCTGGCCATTGTGCTGGGGTGTCATTTTGTTGGGTCATTTTCAGATAAGGGAGCATTACCTAGGGGGTCATTTCAATGCCTTGTATTATTACAGTAATACAAGGCAATAACGAGCATGAATTGAAATTGAACATAGCAGCCGTAACTAGTAAACATTCATCTTGTAAATACCACTGTATTCATGGTGAACTTCAGTGTGATTTGTAGCTTCAATATTTGTAGTTTCCTCAGAATTGTGTGGGAGTCACTTTCACAATATGTAAAATTTATGGCGGTTCATTTCTGAAAAGCCAGGATGAATTGGAGGGTCGGTTTGAAAATCCTTTAACCTCTCTCAAAATGATCAGCCTGCCCTCAAAGGTAATAAATGACCAGCCGCCATATACATGTCCCTAGACCAAGATCTGCTCATATATTTATATTCATATTCATACACTATTTACAGGTCGCCACATGCATTACGACACCTGAAGGTTATCTCTATATTATGATCTCCACTTACAGATAACCCACCCAACCCAGGAAAGGTTGACCTCACCACTGGGGTCTACGTCCCCTACTCTTTTTCAACAGTAGTGTGGGTTCTTTTACGTCCCACAAGAACCAGATTAGAGGAAGTGCTGTGAGACAGGACCTATGCATGGTTTGTCATCCTTATCCAAGAAAACTAGAAAGTCTAACCTTTTGCAGATGTCATTACAAATGCAGCACCTTCTTCTCAGTTAAGTAAAGACCCTGAGTGTTGGTCTGGCAGGGATTTTAACCCACGACCTCCCTCTCAGCAGAACGACACTCTCCCAACTGAGCTAACCAGGCAGCGGTTCAATGAAAAACATTTAGTTGTTCTATACAATCTCACCACAGTCTGTTTTAGGGGTGCATTCTATGTACTGGCCATCATTGCCAAATAGGGGTCAATATATTTGTGTTCTTAATTTCAACAGTCCAACTACATCAAAGCCAAACCAACAGTGATCATGCCTGAAAGTGGACAAGGAATAAGGTGTTTTATGGTTATCAGCATTTGAAAGTTATTTTAGATAAAGCATTTTAATTTTTAACTCTAAAGATTCCATTTTTATAAATGGACTGTGATTGCTTGTATGGTTCTTATGTACCAAAAGCACAACTGTTGTGCATGGCATGGTGGCTCGGAGGGATTTCAAAGCACCAGCAACCAACAAAATGCATCAACTACTTTGCTGCCAGAAATTGAGTTCCCTTTTTTCCCTAAACAAGCAGCAACCAGTTTTAATCAGCGATTTTGTATTCAGTGTAGACCCCAGAGTGCTAAATATAGCATCCTAGGGCTTTAAAAAACTTAAAAACTTTCTGGGGTACCACGCCCCCAGACCTCACTAGAAGAAGGGGTCTAACGGTCCCCTGTTGGTACAGTTGGTTGTTCTATTCAAACTTACTGCATGGCTACTTCAGTTCTTAGGGACATGTATAGTTGCTGTTTCGGCAAGCACCTCATATTAAATGTACCCTCCTCCTCTTTTGGGGGAAGAATTCTTCTTTTTCCTATTGAAATGTAAAAATTATTTTACGTTTTCCCTGAGTAGTTTTAAAGATGTAGCTGGAATGGAGGAGGCCAAGCTTGAGGTGATGGAATTTGTGGATTATCTAAAGTCACCTCAGAGGTATTCAGAACTGGGAGCTAAAATACCCAAGGTATTTTAATGTTATTGTTTCATTCTCTCTGTTTGTTTGTTTTTTCAAATACCATTTTAACCCATTCCCTTCTACACTGAAAATGAGTACAGGTTTGATGATTTGTTATTGATCCCGTGGGCAAAGTCCAATGGAGTTACCATTCAATTTTAACTTTGGCCTCTATCAGAAGTGCACTAAAAGGAAGTGAAAGTGTTGAGCTGCCCATGAGGTGGAAGTTTGCCCTTTCCTTTCCCCTTGATGATCTGAAAATTTTATATCACAACAGGGGTGTCGTTAAGGGCTAGGGGTCAGGGATTTCCTCTAGCTACTCTACTCATTGTGCGTGACTTCCGGCTACTTTCATTGAAAACAAAAGGAAACAGAACCAAAAGATGACTTCCTAGCTGTTTGCTAATTGCATGTACTCGGCAACTTGAAGTGTTAGTGACAGTCCTGTCACAAGACCTTATTTGTCTCTAGTTTACATAATTCTAAACAACGAGTCCATTCCACAGTTTTATAATTGTCTCTTTGGAAAAGGTTTTTTTATACTGCCCCATGGTGCATTGTGTTGTTTCTGGCCTCTGTTTAACACTAACAAGTAGCATTGTGTAAAATCGCCTTTAGATTTTATAATGTGCTTACAAGTTTCTGTTATTTCTTAAGGGGGCTCTCCTTGTTGGCCCACCAGGTACTGGGAAGACACTGCTAGCGAAAGCAGTAGCAACTGAAGCAGATGTACCTTTCCTGACTATGGCTGGCTCAGATTTTGTGGAAGTCTTCTCAGGTGTTGGCTCAGCCAGGGTCAGGGACTTGTTCAACCGAGCAAGGAAGCTTGCTCCGTGTATTCTGTATATTGATGAAGTCGATGCCATTGGACGATCAAGAAGAGGGAAGTGAGTTTACTTCCTAAATTGCGGTCGTTTCGCGGTCGTTAGAAACATGGATGATGATCCCCCTCCCCACACCCTTTACACACATTTCTTTTTAAACTTTCCGACATGAGTTCATCACCACCTAACTGCAGTAAAGTTTTTAAAAGGTGGGAAGATTTTGTCCAGAAAGTCCAATTTAGAATAGTGCAAAGCGTTATCGCTGCCTCGTTATCACTCAGGCAATTGTTTTTTCTTTTAGTTCTATAGGTGGGCACAATGAACAAGAAAATACTCTGAACCAACTGCTGGTCGAAATGGATGGTAAGTTGAATAGATAGAGGATATTACATGGCCGCGCGGAGATACGAAATTTCTCTTCGAGTGTTGACAGTCGACTCTCTCTTAACGGACACCTCTATAAGACGGACACCTCTGTTAAATGGACACTTAGAGTTGGTCCCTTCCTTTCTTTACTCCCTTTATTTGACTCTCTATAAGACGGACACCTCTCTAAGACAGACACTTAATTAGTGCCGGTCTCAAAGGTGTCCATCTTAGAGAGAGTTGACTGTATTCTATTTATTATATAAACACCTATGAAATACCAAACCAGTTTACTTCAACAGTTTTTTGGTGTGAAAGGTGCGATTTATTATGTAGCCATTGCAACGGTGATATTTTCACATGTGAAGATAAGCAGGTCATGCGTTCCACTCCCGCTGGGAGAACTTTAAAAAATTTTTTCCGAGCCAAAGAGAGCGTAAAAAAACAATTGGGTTGCTTACCATTTTCACAAACCACCCTGTTGGAAGTCTAGAGCACAAGTTTGACGAAGTGGGAAAACGAGCCGCAACAAAGTATATCGCGGAGCGCGAGACGAGGGAAGAAGAAAAAATAAAGCGTCTGTAACCAGTCAATCAAAAACCACCCTGTTGGAAATCTCGTGCATAAACATAAAACTATAAATTTTGACGTAGTGGGAAAACGACCAGCTACAAAGTATATCCAAATCAGCTAACTAGTGGAAAAACTGCATCGCCGCAAAACCAGCCCAGATTGACGACGGTGAGGGTGACGAAAACGTCACTTGTAAAGTGAATTCGCGCTGTTTCAAACTGCATTATTTTTACTCCGCCTCGTTCAATTTGTCAAATTTTTTGCTAATTTCTTTTGTAGTTAAATTCTAAAAGGCTGTATCCGAGGTTAGGCAAAGTAAAAGAAAGCCGTTGTGAAATTAGGAACTTTCACGTCGTAGTGGTGCAACGACGACAAAGAAATGTACGAATAAGCGTGATGCACGTGCAAAGATGTTGTTTATTTACTGACTCTTGACTAAGGGCCTATTTACACAGAGGTGGGTGCCCCAGGTTGACCAGGGGTAGGTGAGGTTACCCGCCTGTCCATATAATCTCCCTTTTTAATTTGATCACGTTTACGTGATAGGTGGGGTGACCCGCCGCAGGTTACCTCATGTAAACAGGCCCTAAAATAGTCCATATATATTTTTGTTGTATTGGTTTAGGTATGAACACAATGGAGGGTGTGGTGATGCTGGCTTCTACAAACAGACATGATATTCTAGATCAGGTAGCTGACTTCTGATTTAGCTGTTTGACTTTGACTGTTTGACCGGCTGACAGATTTGACCGGCTGCTTGGCTCACACGGAGTCGTTCGATATTTTCGCTCTGTTCACACCGAACTTTGAACGGCTAGATATCTTAATTATCCAAGGGGTAAGGTGGTCCCCGTGTGAACGCCGCTTATCAGTATGTACCTTACCTCGGGGGAAAAAAAGTTTGTAGAAATGTGACGTCAGGAATGTGGCGCTTTCTCGAAGCATGTTGAAAACGGAAAACACGTGCTTTTGCTTTAAACCCAACTTAGCTACCAATTTATTGTTTAGCGATGAGTTGTTTTATATTTTTTCTGATAAACATTTTGTTTCAATGGTCTTATGATAAAAATCTTTCATGAAATAAGCACCACAGCAGTAAAGTTACGTCACATTTTATTTATTGACTCCAGCAACCCCTAAAATTAAAGTCCCCCAAGATCAAAGTGACCAACATCAATTATCTCCCAACAAAATTAAATTCTTTGTCAAGAGGAATGGTGTTGAGAATAATTGAAATGATCACCAAAGGGAAAATGCTTTGATCTTTTATCAAATTCTCTCCACCGTTTCCTAAGGAAATGTATAGAGATACCTGTGGAGAATTTGTGTGTGAATATTAGGGCTAAAGTGTTATTTAAACGTTTTTTGCAGGCCCTCTTGAGACCAGGAAGATTTGATCGGCACATCGCCATTGACCTTCCAACTCTGATAGAGCGCAAGGCCATTTTTGAAGTCCACCTGAAGAAACTTACTCTTAAGATGCCAGTAGACCAATACTCTAAGCGACTGGCCGAACTCACCCCCGGCAACAGCGGTGAGTGGTCGTAAAATGTATACTAAGAGAAGAGGGGTTACTCTCCTATTTTGTTTCTAAGGGGTGGTGTGGGGGCGGGGCAATCAATCAATTTAGGTTTCTGGGAAACTCCCCACCTACCCCTTCCCTAAGCCAACATTTTACCCTAAGTGAGAAGTTAGTGTTAATGTTGGCTTAAGGGAGGGGTAGGTGGGCAGTTCCCAGAAATCTAAAATATAAGATTGGACTACAGAGGCTGTAGCATACGTTTCGTTCGACGGACTAAGAAAAAAGCGAGAATGCCCGTTGTCTAACTGATCAAGTGCAGTTTATGTTTTTTTTACTTCCAGGTGCTGATATAGCTAATATTTGTAACGAGGCAGCCTTACATGCTGCTCGCTTGAATGAGAAAACTGTCGATCAGCGAAATTTTGAATATGCAGTGGAAAGAGTTATCGCTGGTGAGTTTAAACACCTAGTTGGCTACTGTGAACGTAAATCCAGCTTGATCTGGGTTTATGTGCTGCCCTGAATAATCTGGGTGAGACTTTTTCCAGTCCTTGGTAAGACATTGAAATACTGCCCCTCGATGAGTCACAACTGTCGCAATTGACCACCTTCCATAAGTTATACGTTTACCTATATGAATTGTGATTTACTTGCTAGAGAGGCGACTGTCATTATCTTTGCTCTCACATTTGACTGACATTTATTATGTCTGAATTTCAGGAATGGAGAAGAAAACCCATACCATGTCACCAGAAGAAAGGAAAATAGTCGCTATCCACGAGGCTGGGCATGCTGTTGTTGGATGGATGTTGGAACACACTGATCCACTACTCAAGGTGACATTTAACAATTAGTTCATGCGTATGTCGAGGTATTGAGCACGCGGGAAGTTTGGAGAGCACGAAAGAGCCGTAAGAGTTGTTCGAGGCGCGGCCAAGAGCAACTCTAGCCTCTTGCCAAGTCATTTGCTTTTCTCCCAACGTAGGTATCCATCGTTCCACGTACCAATGCAACCCTGGGATTCGCTCAGTATCTTCCATCAGATAACAAACTCTACAGCACTGAACAGGTAAGCCGGAATAAGAGAGTAAATAATCTTACAGGTATTCGTTTGATGGTATAGTAAATACATTGGCACTTTTTTCATGCAGCTCTTTGATCGAATGTGTATGGCTCTTGGTGGACGAGCTGCGGAGGCCAAGATGTTCAAGAGAGTTACTACAGGTATTGGGAGTTATTTCATGATCACTGCGTTTTCGCGATTTGTATTTGTTGTAAGGAGAGATTTTCCATGAATTCTTTGTTTGCCTCGAGTTTCACATATAGCTTTCAAATATTCGCTTTGACGATGTTTTAGTAATTCATACTGAATTTGTATAAAGAGGTTTTAACTCCGCAAAAAGGCTCGTGCCATTGTTATTATCCTTTGTTTCATTTGCTTTGTGTTCGCTAGGTAATAATCATAGAAAAGCCAACAGTGTTCCTTAACAAACAAAACTACTTGCTCGTCCTCTTTTCAATCATATACATTTTACGTCAATGTTGACTCTTGAAAGAGTACTTAATTTCTTAATAATGGTTATTTAACTTAGTCTATTTTTCGTGATTTTACTACCGGACGACATTTATTCATTGAAACGCCTTTCATGCAGGTGCATCTCGTTTTAATTGCAACTTGGTTATATTTATTTGCGAAAGTATATTTCATTAAGTTGTTAGTTAAAGAGAGGTAATAACCGAATTTTGAATATGAAAGGTTTTGCTGTCTTGTAGTTTTAAAATTAGATCGGTTTTTGTTTAAGGTGAAAACTTTCAATTAGTCTGCGCTTTTCCTGTTTAAACAGCCGATAACTGAACTTGCAATTTAATTCATATTGTAACACTTTGTACATAAACGCTGTTTTGCTGACCTGGCTAGGTCTTTGTCTCAGTACTTTTACTTTCTAAAGTAACAACAGTCACAAAAGATTTCAGGTTAAAAATAGAATTTGTATTTAGTTTTCATTTAACTCTAAGGGATTTCTGTTTATATTTCTATTGTACTCTTTTGTCTTCACTGGTTGTGAAAATCATATATAAGTAAGTTACTTTGAACTAAGTTTTCGATTACATCGCCGATTACATTGTCGATTATTTCGCCGTGTCCTACCCGAGTTATTGCTGTTGATCCGCTGAAGAATAAACGCTCTTGGAACCCGCAAAGTTCTGTTTCCCGTACTACTTTTTCTTCCGTCACATTGTTTGGCTGACTCAAAATCTTCCTCTTTGTAGGAGCTGAAGATGATCTTCGCAAAGTAACTGACATGGCTTACAAACAGGTGAGAAATTCTATGAATTCTTTAAGGTGACTCGACCCAGTTTTTTTGGGGGGGGGTACCATCCTACTTTGAAGCTCTCTGGTATCCCCACCTTTACTTTTATCGTAAGTCTAACACATAGAATGGATAATATATAGATCAATCTACAATATAACATAAAATTTTTGGCGATCGGAGTAAATGTCACGTGGTTATAATGCCACGCCCCTTTGAGGTCTGAGTCGAAAATCTGCTGTTGCCGGCATTTTTTCGTGAAAATCTCTCGGCTACACATAGTACGCATTAGTGCCTTGCGCTGAACAGAGTTTCACCAAAATCGCAAAGACCCAATTCGAGAAATTCAGCGGTTTCCAAATTTAGGTCATAATTTATGCGAAAATGATAAGCAAACTTTACACGGATTATATCTAATAAACTATGAGATTCATCTCTTTATTTTGGGCATCGTTATAACAGATGGGTCCTGTGCAAGTCAGCAAAACGCTTTAGGGCCTTGTAAATGCGCGCGATTTCGAGCAAAGCAAACATATAGAAATTATAGTTTTCGCTATTTGTTGACGTTTGTCAGCGTTTAAGAGTCCTTCTCACGAAAAAAGCATTTTCTTAAAAATTCGTAGTTTTTTTTCCTTCAAATTTTTTCAGGGCCACAATTGATTAACTAACTACCCGGACTCTGAATTTCATGGTCATTGAAAAACTGTGACATTATCTTCTTTAAGCCCAAACTTGAGTAAACATTGAAGATTTTTAGCGTTTTGGCTGAGTTTGTGCTTTGGGAGTCGTCTATTGTTTCTAGTCTGTCATTATACAGCATTCTTGTTCAGCACGCGTGCAATGACCACGCTTGGCTGACTTCCGAATGCTCACCGAGATATTCCCGTCACGAGTTGGTTTAATTATTGGCTTGCATTTAACCTATGAAAAAATGATATTTTGTTAATAGTAAGTAGATTTAGTGTGTAGCACTTATTGATTTTTTTGCAAAGGCACAAGAAGCACGAGAATTGATTAAAAATTGTGACTTAAACCTCTATGTATCACGCGATGGCCTGTCTCACTGTACCAAAATTATTATATCTCGGTGAGCATTCGGAAGTCAGCCAAGCGCGGTCATTGCACGCGTGCTGAACAAGAATGCTGTATAATGACTGACTAGAAACAATAGACAACTCCCAAAGCACAAACTCAGCCAAAACGCTAAAAATCTTCAATGTTTACTCAAGTTTGGGCTTAAAGAAGATAATGTCACAGTTTTTCAATGACCATGAAATTCAGAGTCCGGGTAGTTAGTTAATCAATTGTGGCGCTGAAAAAATTTGAAGGAAAAAAAACTACGAATTTTTAAGAAAATGCTTTTTTCGTGAGAAGGACTCTTAAACGCTGATAAACGTCAACAAATAGCGAAAACTATAATTTCTATATGTTTGCTTTGCTCGAAATCGTGCGCATTTACAAGGCCCTAAAGCGTTTTGCTGACTTGCAAGGACCCATCTGTTATAACGATGCCCAAAATAAAGAGATGAATCTCATAGTTTATTAGATATAATCCGTGTAAAGTTTGCTTATCATTTTCGCATAAATTATGACCTAAATTTGGAAACCGCTGAATTTCTCGAATTGGGTCTTTGCGATTTTGGTGAAACTCTGTTCAGCGCAAGGCACTAATGCGTACTATGTGTAGCCGAGAGATTTTCACGAAAAAATGCCGGCAACAGCAGATTTTCGACTCAGACCTCAAAGGGGCGTGGCATTATAACCACGTGACATTTACTCCGATCGCCAAAATTTTTATGTTATATTGTAGATTGATCTATATGTTATCCATTCTATGTGTTAAACTTACGATAAAAGTAAAGGTGGGGATACCAGAGAGCTTCAAAGTAGGATGGTACCCCCCCAAAAAAACTGGGTCGAGTCACCTTAATTTTATGACCTTTTTACATTTTGCTTCTAGCCATCTTAATTTACGACATCTTTACATGTTACCGTCTAAAGCTCATTTGTCAGTTGGAAATCTACCGCGTTCGGATCACATGTCCTCAAAAGAGTGCCTATAAAGTTTATTCTGTTTGTTTATCAAAACACGCGAAATCTGTAGAAAAGGCCGTAAAGGAAAACAGGGGATCGCGCGCGTCTCATTTTCGCGGCACATAGCTTTAGTGAAAACGAGATAAATTTGCGCGACAGCGAAGATGACCCCCATTCTCGATTTTGACCCACAAAATGACAAATCGTCAGTCGACCACAATAATAGGGTGAAAGAGTGGTATTTAAATTACAAACCAAAGAGGATAGTGTTGGCATGGACACTGATGTTGTAAAAACTGGCTTTTGAAGCTGTAAATTCTTAAGAAATGCGCAAAAATAATAACTTGTATTTTCGTATGGACGGTTTTAATTTTCCTGTTTTAAAATTCATTTTGCTCTTTGTTTTCTGTAGGTAGTGACGTTCGGTATGAGCCCCCGGGTTGGTAACATTTCATTTCCTGTTATGAAACCAACTGAACCATCCAAGAAGTTTTACAGCGACAAGTTGGCTAGGCTCATGGACGAGGTAGGGTCCTATTTTATGTTTTTTATGTTTCCTCCAGGCAACACTTGACTGTTGTATCCCTTCAACTTAGTAAAAGGCGCGGGCAGCGAAGCGCTGGAAAGCATTAACCTGGTTACTGTAGGGCTCAAAATATCGGCCGGTCAACGGACCAGTCAGGCCAACGAAAACATTTGTCCGGAAAACCTTCGGTTTGCTGGTCATTTTGACCGGACACAATCACACAAGTAAGCGACTAGCGAAAAAAGCATTTTTACACCGTCACTTCTCAAGCGGGCAAGTATCTTTTTTCACTTTTCCTCTTTTTTCGTTAAAGTTATTATCGTGTTATTTTTAATTAAACGTTTTGACAGGTCAGAAGAGAGACGTGACCGAGCTAAAATTTCTTTGGCCGGTAAACCCGACCAACAACACTCCCAAAGACTTTTATTGAGCCCTGTGATAACAAGCGAAGGGGGCAAAAGCAACCTTTAGAAAAGGCGGGAAATTTTGCACCGATTCCACTACGCGGGAAAACATGTTACAGGCGCTGAGTGCAGGAATGCGACCGCGTAGCCAGCAGTACAAAACGCGGGAAAAGATGCCGTTGACGCCAAATGCAGGGGTTGAAAGCGCAAAGCCCGAGAGAACAAACAGACGGTGCCAAGTTCAAGAAATGCAACTGGGGTAAAGCGCGCTAACAAAGGTGGAGCCATTGACAAGACCAAAAATGTTTATTCCGATTGGTTAGTAGCAAAATTGATGTTTATGCTGTTTTGTATTTTCCAGGAAGTTCGTATGTTGGTTGGAAAAGCATTTCGGCAAACTGAAGCTATTCTTGACGCTAATTTGGGGGAACTAAACGCTGTAAGTTTGCTTCATCCCAGATCAGTGAAAGCAGCATCTGAGCACTGATAAATTCTGGTAAAATTTTATTTTTCCCGCGCTCATTGCCCCTGGGAATAAGCGTAGCTTTTGGACGTCAAAACTGTCACCACAATCTTAGCATGAAATTGAAAAAGATGAAATAAATACCAACACTGCGAAGTTGCTAGCTATTGTTTAGAATACTCCGTGTGGAGGGAGAATGAGTACAAGCGAAGCGAGGCACGTGAGGAAATAACGGCAGGGAAGCCCTCCTCGTGCGCTTCAACGCACAAGCTTAGATTCCTTCAGCTTTAATTTGCTTGGACGCCTTATGAGGTTTACAAAGCGAAGTATTTCTTATCGCTTTTATTTTTACAGTAGAAGGTATTCATCTAGTTGGGAGGGAAGTTAAGAAAATAAAACGTCGAGTAACTTAGTAACCGTGGTTTATTTACTAGTTCACTACGGTCGCCTGGTACGGTTGGATGCGTATACGGGCGGCCTGGACAGTAGAAAGGCGGGAAAATTTTCAATTTAAGATTCGGACAACAAAACGGGGGACGGGGAGGGAAGAATATGTCTTTTGATGAAGTGTGCAACTCGCTTGTAATTTCTTTCGTATGAGGCTAAATTACTGAAGAAGAGTTTCGCACTTTAAACGAAGAATACGAATTAGAAGAATAAGAGTACAAATTAAAGCTAGCTAGTTTTCAAAGCTAGTCGATGTTTTTATTTCAACTTTTCTCTCCCAAGCCAACACCTTTTGTGTTAAAGAAATCGTTTCTTTATACAAATACAGTTTTACGTTAAAAAAAGACGACTAAAATCACACTGTATGGTGGACGACACCAGGTAGAAAACAAGAAGTCGCCATGCGGCTGAGTTATGTCTTATGAATGAACTCAGACGTTTTCGCTTTTTTTTTCGGTTCACCGATAGGTAAATCAGTATAAACACAACCCAACGCATATTTAACCCATTGGGCACTCAGTTTATGAAGACAAGTGACAATAAGTACGCATGAACTCTTATCGGTTTCATCCTTGACTTCACAACGAGAAACCCTGCGAAAACATACCGTCTCAGAAGGACGACGGTAAAATGTCACGCGTATTTTGCGTGACGTAACGTCTATCCAACCGTCGCAGGCGACCGTAGTGACCTATCTTAAAGTTCCCAATCTAACTCTACAGTAGCATTTGGTAAGAGCATTAAGTAATGACTTGAACGCAGGCTTTAAGTTGCTGCTTTGGTAACTCTTTCCTTTTATTTTTCAGCTTGCTCAAGAACTTTTAACCAAAGAAGTTCTCAATTACGATGATATTGCCGCTATCCTCGGCCCATGCCC